>NC_061509.1:215091862-215358250 GCF_022539505.1 Lolium rigidum
TTGGTAAATAATATACCGATGGTCTCATAAAAATGTTTAGAACACAAATGTAATTTTAAATCTAACTTTGGAGTAATGTTCAAATATTCAAAACTCAACTTCTATAAACCCAAATCAAGTGATTCTTTTTGCAAATGGGTCATATTGATGCCCTCTGTTCACTTACACAAACACCAAACTTAGTTCAACCCTTTTCCGACTATTCAAATTCAAACATGAGAATTTGAGTATTTTCATTATAGATTATTTTAAACAAGGTTCATTTCTGCAAAAGTGAATCCTTTAGTGAAGCCCATCTATCAAATCTCTTAGACACAATCATCATATGTTCAAATGATATTATCCTAGTCCATGTTATTCAAATAACAATTGAGTTAATTGAGTAATTCAATATATCACAAATTCATACCCAAGCCTATGTGTAACTCATACTATCTTAGTAAGTGTTGTCACACTCTACCAAATAGTATTTTGAGTTGCGCTATTTGAGACTCATGTAATTTTATCACATGGATCATTCCAATTACCCACTTATGTAGGAAACAACTTTTGACCTTAGTTCCTTGTCAACATTTTCCTTCTAAGCATTTGGTTTAGATAATATTTCTTTCTTTCTAAGTAATTGACTTGACCATTCCATCTCCCAAAGCCATATCTTACAAGCCATGCCTCAAGCCATATCTTCTTTGTCCGATGACTAAAATACAATGAATGACAACTTGTTGTTTGCCTTGTTTGATTTTGTTGTTGTTGCTGAATGGTGTGTTTATGTTGTGCTATATTTTATCTTATAGTTCGTATGAAGAGCGACGTGTTTTGTTGAGAGAAGTGAACGATCTTCAATTACGAAAAAGGCAAGTGACATTCAAATCCTACTTATCTTATATATGCATTAGTGTTTTCAAACTAGTATGCATGGTAGGATTTTGATTCCGAAAGTTATGTTATGCTTATCAATCCCAGTAGTGTGTAGCCACCATGAACCCTTGCTAGGATTCTTAGACTGCCTAGCAATACCAAAATGCCACTGCCTGTTTGATTATTTTGGATTGTGACCGTTGGAAGTTAAAATTAATAACCTTAATGAATCACCTGGGTGGATTGGTTGATTGGTGGGCGGCTGCTCGGGCTCACGCGCCCTAGGGACTAAAGTGATGAATTCCTCACGCGCCCTGGGGACTAAAGTGATGAATCCCTGAGAGTTCGCATGTTGTAGAGTGGTCGCTTTGGACTGCACACCTGGTTTTCACCAGGGGATCGTGTGGGGGTTTATTACCTGTAAGGTTTTAAGCTTGTAAGTTCCACTTGTGGTAGGCCACCCAGGATTAAAGAGATTACTATGTCGTCCATGTTTTAGTTAGCTTCCAAGTGCAGCCTTATGGTATTATGGGCTCTGCCGGGATTAAGTATGTTGTGAGGTCCAACTTGTTTGCTAGACATGAGGATGTGGCTGCGGCCAAGTGGGAACGGGTCTAGCTAGTATGGTTGAAACCTTCTTCCGAAAGATCTTGTCTCATTCTTCTCTTGGGAAGGGTGGGTCGTAAGGTGAAAGTGCACAACCTCTCGAGAGTTAAACCTAAGATCTTAGCCGTGTCCCCGGTTACGGACAATTTGAGCTTCTAGGCAAGGAATGTACGGAAGAATCTCATCACCTTTTCTGAATGTATTTAAAATTTGAATCAACCTTTGAAAACTCATGGGAGATGTAACCATGTGATTATTCTAAAACCCATGGAGGATTTATCCATGGTGTGATTTCATAATGTCATTCAAAGATTTTCAAAATGTTTTGTTTTAAATAAAATATAGGACAAAATTGGCTTTATGCAAATTTGCCTAAACTCCACTAGCCAAATATCATGTAGATAGTCATGCCCAAAACTGCCACCATATAAGTGTCATTTGCCGGTACATCATTGTACTCGACCTCCATTCGTGGGGCTGCATATTCAAACGTGCGGGATTTTCCGAGGAGAAGTGCGTATTAGGATCTCGAGTCTACATTCTAACATGTCCGCTCGTGGCACATGAAGATGATGAAGGCTCATTGCTGATTTACTTTCCGCTGTGTTTATTCCGAGCTAGTCCATGTGACTATGCATTTTGTAAGGTTTTATTGTACCCTCCGGATCAACGATGTAGTAATTTGATACTATTGCCATGATTACTATATTTTGTAATGTGTGTGCTATCGGTGATCCCGGGAATAGCACTATACACAGGTATCTTGCCTTTATTAAAAGGTAGGGTGCTACAGAATGGTATCAGAGCATAGTGTTGCCTGTAGGATCGAGATCCTAGGTTTGGATTAGAAATAGGAAGACCCTAGGATGAAAATTTTGTCCAATCCTATTTCAAAAACAAAGTGTGCTTTGTGAACTTCTAGTACTACTCATCTATTCCATCTTCAGAAATGTTTTCCTCTTGCCTTAGATGACCTACCTTATGAAATCCACCAAGGAAGTAGAGATGATGACCTTGTATCTGAAGTGAGGGACTAATGCTTCATGTGATATTCTTCGACTCCGCAAGAAGGAATTTTATGGAAGACCAATGAAGAACTTGAAGAAAGACTTCGATGCAAACTCCACAACACACGTTTGGATTAGAAATAGGAAGACCCTAGGATGAAAATTTTGTCCAATCCTATTTCAAAAACAAAGTGTGCTTTGTGAACTTCTAGTACTACTCATCTATTCCATCTTCAGAAATGTTTTCCTCTTGCCTTAGATGACCTACCTTATGAAATCCACCAAGGAAGTAGAGATGATGACCTTGTATCCGAAGTGAGGGACTAATGCTTCATGTGATATTCTTCGACTCCGCAAGAAGGAATTTTATGGAAGACCAATGAAGAACTTGAAGAAAGACTTCGATGCAAACTCCACAACACACGAGGATACACCAAAGGAGTGAAATAGAAAATTGATGCATCCAATATAGAAATAGACTAGACCATTAGTTATCTTTTAGCGAACCAACGACAAAGTAACAAAGTATTGATCTTACCAAAATGCGGTATGACCATACTATTTTGTTTGTGTTTGAACCATGTTGCTTGATGCTTGTTAGATGATTGTTGTTTGCTGAATTGCTTTGATCTGCTGTGTTTGGGTAGGAATTCTCCCTTAGAATCTTTCTATCTATTCTCATCTATACCCAACCCAGAGAATGTTTTCTCGGCAACTCGCCATGAAGACAACATTAGTGAAACCAACCTAGATGTTTTCTATCAAGAAGATGAAGCGTAGAGTGTGATATACGCAAAGCCCTAGCTAGGGATCGATAGAAATGTTTTCAAAACAGTTCAATAATGGAGATTGAAACATTGATTCAATTTTTCATGGATTTTTTATATCAAACTTGTGAGGTTGACCAAGTGTTAGAATACGAGATATACCAAACCGAAAACAAGGTAATGATTGGGTGCGACATGGATTGGCCCCCATGACGACTACTCATATTGTTTGCTCTTGTTATGAGGAATGGTAAATCTACAGAGACATACCTACAAGTGAGACGTCGCTCAGAAGCCTAAACCCTAGGGTGGATAAATATTATACCCCTACAGTAGGCAAGTGCTGCCAAGCGTAGGACTACCTTTAGTTTGAAGATCCGCCACTAGTTGAAAAGTAGTGGAAGGTTGCCGAAGACACCAACAAACAAGGTATGAGGAATGTCGTGAAGTCCTCTCATCTTGGTCCCCTGATTGACCCAAAGAGTGACCCCTCAGTGTCAAAAGTTGTTCAACGACCAACCATTTGGATTAGAAGCCCTATTATAAAGGAAACCTACTCGACTCACCTTGAAGATATGTGTTTTTCACTATATGTGAATAAACAAGCACCTATTGGATATTAATTCAGAAGCCCTAAGCCATAGATGTTTTGAAATATGACATGTTGTCAAGTCATATCCTCGGATGTGCCAAGTCATACACAAGATAAGCTTAGCCTAAACCCAAGACCCAAGGACTATCTAGAAAAGTTTCTTTTAAGGGTGGTAGCCCACCCAGACATATCCCAAACCCAATTTTGTTTCCAGCCTTTCTCGAATCTCGAGGACGAGATTCCTTTTAAGGGTGGTAGTTTGTCACATCCCGAATTTTTTTTCAAATTTCGAATTTAAAATTAAATTAAATTTAATGCTTGATTAATTGAACTTGATTGAATTTTCACAAGGAATTAAAACTTTTGTGTTTATTAAAAAGGTTTTGTCAAAATAGAGTTTTCTTAAAACTTGATTTTCAAAATATTTGCCAACAATACTATATTTTGTTCGGAGGTTTTGAAACTTATAAAATCATTATTTTGAGAAAATGTTAATCCTTAAAAAGACACTATAGCCACATAGATATGTATGTCAAATTTTAATTTTATAAAGTTTATATTTTTGTCTCAAATTTGGTTTCTTATTAAAGTATTTTTCACGACGAAACCAACGGTACCTTATTTGCATTTTTCGGATTATTTTTGAGCCTCCAAATATGTATTTTCATTTTCTGGTTTAAAAAAAATGAGAAAACAAAAAGAAGGGCGCCCCGGCCCACCCCGCGGCCCAGCTCGTCCCCGCCCCCGACCAGCCCAGGCCGCCCCAGCCTTCCTTGTATTTTTTGTCCTGGCCCAACTAGACTGATCCGGCCGAGACCGACCAGCCCGAGCGCTCGCTCGCTCGCCTTCCTCTTCCTTGTTCACGTAGGTGAGTTCAACGTACAGCAGCCATGGCGTTACATCTTTCTCCCCTTTTGTATGCCTTTCAAGGACCCTAAAACGGCTCACTATAAAAACGAAAGTTACTCCAAATTGAATTGGCGTTCCATTCAGGCTTTAATTTTTCCATTTAACTGACTTAATTTTCCAAACCAGCGTCGTGAACTAAATGTCGTCCGTTGGCATTCACCTCCGGATCTCCATCCACAGTCCATCTCAACACGAACCGAAAGGAGCACCGTGTGTCCCTTGTTTTTCTTCACCACTTTCACTCACAAAGTTTCTCCATAGGAGCTCTGTATATCCCGTACAAACCATGCCAACATCAGCCACAACATCGAGTTCATCGTCAGATCTTGTCGTCGTCGGCGATTCTCTTGCCAATTCGTCACACCAGGAGACTCCCCTTGTCAAGGGCTACCTCCAGGACATGGTCATGCATGATCTTGTTGCTGTTGGCCGCGACGTCATCGGAATTCGTCGAACCGGTACGTCGCGTATGTTCATCGTTTTTCTCGATTCCTTTTACTGGTGTGTTGTCCTAATCTTCGCCTGCATCTAGGACATGGTCTTGCCTTACATAATATCTTTTGGCCGCATCACCATCGCTCCGCCGTTTGCCGCGAGACCTACGACCGTGACCAGGTAATCATGGGGAACCTGGCCACTATTCCGTTCTCGTCTGCATCTTCTAGCCATACACATATCCCTGCCCATTTTAACCGGCCAATTTCGCAGCTGGAGGAACTGATCCGTCCGACGCCGCCGCTCAGTTCACCCGTACGACACCATCTTCTGGAACTTTGGCCAAGCCGCGGGAAGGACGAAGATTGACCGGACCAGCTGCACGTATCGAAGTTCAGAACCAAGCTAACCACGAGGATCAATAGATCAACAAATTCGTCCACTTCCCCGTCCTCGGGAACGACCAGAACTACGTCGCCGACGACCTCCGGAGCGCAGCACCGCCACGGCCGGTAAAGCTTTCGTTCCTAGACTGAAGTGTGGTGTTTAGATTAGATAAATTCAGATGCGCCGTAAGCCGTTAGATCTAGATCCAAGAGCCCACGTTAGCCCCATTTGTTCAATCGATCAATGCCACATGAGCTAGCTCAAAATTGATCGGCCACTTGTTAAAATTCATATTTGGACATATGTAACTCCATTTTAGATGATTCTCCGAGCTTTGCATTCGTAATTTATTTCTCTACAACTTTCGTATAGGAAGTTCTTCCATCTGAGAAACTTTTTCGGACAACTTTTCGTACAACATCAAATTTTAATCGCGACATGTTTAATCTTGTAAAAATTATATAAAAATAATTACACATACAAAATTGGTAAATAATATACCGATGGTCTCATAAAAATGTTTAGAACACAAATGTAATTTTAAATCTAACTTTGGAGTAATGTTCAAATATTCAAAACTCAACTTCTATAAACCCAAATCAAGTGATTCTTTTTGCAAATGGGTCATATTGATGCCCTCTGTTCACTTACACAAACACCAAACTTAGTTCAACCCTTTTCCGACTATTCAAATTCAAACATGAGAATTTGAGTATTTTCATTATAGATTATTTTAAACAAGGTTCATTTCTGCAAAAGTGAATCCTTTAGTGAAGCCCATCTATCAAATCTCTTAGACACAATCATCATATGTTCAAATGATATTATCCTAGTCCATGTTATTCAAATAACAATTGAGTTAATTGAGTAATTCAATATATCACAAATTCATACCCAAGCCTATGTGTAACTCATACTATCTTAGTAAGTGTTGTCACACTCTACCAAATAGTATTTTGAGTTGCGCTATTTGAGACTCATGTAATTTTATCACATGGATCATTCCAATTACCCACTTATGTAGGAAACAACTTTTGACCTTAGTTCCTTGTCAACATTTTCCTTCTAAGCATTTGGTTTAGATAATATTTCTTTCTTTCTAAGTAATTGACTTGACCATTCCATCTCCCAAAGCCATATCTTACAAGCCATGCCTCAAGCCATATCTTCTTTGTCCGATGACTAAAATACAATGAATGACAACTTGTTGTTTGCCTTGTTTGATTTTGTTGTTGTTGCTGAATGGTGTGTTTATGTTGTGCTATATTTTATCTTATAGTTCGTATGAAGAGCGACGTGTTTTGTTGAGAGAAGTGAACGATCTTCAATTACGAAAAAGGCAAGTGACATTCAAATCCTACTTATCTTATATATGCATTAGTGTTTTCAAACTAGTATGCATGGTAGGATTTTGATTTCGAAAGTTATGTTATGCTTATCAATCCCGGTAGTGTGTAGCCACCATGAACCCTTGCTAGGATTCTTAGACTGCCTAGCAATACCAAAATGCCACTGCTGTTTGATTATTTTGGATTGTGACCGTTGGAAGTTAAAATTAATAACCTTAATGAATCACCTGGGTGGATTGGTTGATTGGTGGGCGGCTGCTCAGGCTCACGCGCCCTAGGGACTAAAGTGATGAATTCCTCACGCGCCCTGGGGACTAAAGTGATGAATCCCTGAGAGTTCGCATGTTGTAGAGTGGTCGCTTTGGACTGCACACCTGGTTTTCACCAGGGGATCGTGTGGGGGTTTATTACCCGTAAGGTTTTAAGCTTGTAAGTTCCACTTGTGGTAGGCCACCCAGGATTAAAGAGATTACTATGTCGTCCATGTTTTAGTTAGCTTCCAGTGCAGCCTTATGGTATTATGGGCTCTGCCGGGATTAAGTATGTTGTGAGGTCCAACTTGTTTGCTAGACATGAGGATGTGGCTGCGGCCAAGTGGGAACGGGTCTAGCTAGTATGGTTGAAACCTTCTTCTGAAAGATCTTGTCTCATTCTTCTCTTGGGAAGGGTGGGTCGTAAGGTGAAAGTGCACAACCTCTCGAGAGTTAAACCTAAGATCTTAGCCGTGTCCCCGGTTACGGACAATTTGAGCTTCTAGGCAAGGAATGTACGGAAGAATCTCATCACCTTTTCTGAATGTATTTAAAATTTGAATCAACCTTTGAAAACTCATGGGAGATGTAACCATGTGATTATTCTAAAACCCATGGAGGATTTATCCATGGTGTGATTTCATAATGTCATTCAAAGATTTTCAAAATGTTTTGTTTTAAATAAAATATAGGACAAAATTGGCTTTATGCAAATTTGCCTAAACTCCACTAGCCAAATATCATGTAGATAGTCATGCCCAAAACTGCCACCATATAAGTGTCATTTGCCAGTACATCATTGTACTGACCTCCATTCGTGGGGCTGCATATTCAAACGTGCAGGATTTTCTGAGGAGAAGTGCGTATTAGGATCTCGAGTCTACATTCTAACATGTCTGCCTGTGGCACATGAAGATGATGAAGGCTCATTGCTGATTTACTTTCCGCTGTGTTTATTCTGAGCTAGTCCATGTGACTATGCATTTTGTAAGGTTTTATTGTACCCTCTGGATCAACGATGTAGTAATTTGATACTATTGCCATGATTACTATATTTTGTAATGTGTGTGCTATCAGTGATCCCGGGAATAGCACTATACACAGGTATCTTGCCTTTATTAAAAGGTAGGGTGCTACAGAATGGTATCAGAGCATAGTGTTGCCTGTAGGATCGAGATCCTAGGTTTGGATTAGAAATAGGAAGACCCTAGGATGAAAATTTTGTCCAATCCTATTTCAAAAACAAAGTGTGCTTTGTGAACTTCTAGTACTACTCATCTATTCCATCTTCGAAATGTTTTCCTCTTGCCTTAGATGACCTACCTTATGAAATCCACCAAGGAAGTAGAGATGATGACCTTGTATCTGAAGTGAGGGACTAATGCTTCATGTGATATTCTTCGACTCCGCAAGAAGGAATTTTATGGAAGACCAATGAAGAACTTGAAGAAAGACTTCGATGCAAACTCCACAACACACGTTTGGATTAGAAATAGGAAGACCCTAGGATGAAAATTTTGTCCAATCCTATTTCAAAAACAAAGTGTGCTTTGTGAACTTCTAGTACTACTCATCTATTCCATCTTCAGAAATGTTTTCCTCTTGCCTTAGATGACCTACCTTATGAAATCCACCAAGGAAGTAGAGATGATGACCTTGTATCTGAAGTGAGGGACTAATGCTTCATGTGATATTCTTCGACTCCGCAAGAAGGAATTTTATGGAAGACCAATGAAGAACTTGAAGAAAGACTTCGATGCAAACTCCACAACACACGAGGATACACCAAAGGAGTGAAATAGAAAATTGATGCATCCAATATAGAAATAGACTAGACCATTAGTTATCTTTTAGCGAACCAACGACAAAGTAACAAAGTATTGATCTTACCAAAATGCGGTATGACCATACTATTTTGTTTGTGTTTGAACCATGTTGCTTGATGCTTGTTAGATGATTGTTGTTTGCTGAATTGCTTTGATCTGCTGTGTTTGGGTAGGAATTCTCCCTTAGAATCTTTCTATCTATTCTCATCTATACCCAACCCAGAGAATGTTTTCTCGGCAACTCGCCATGAAGACAACATTAGTGAAACCAACCTAGATGTTTTCTATCAAGAAGATGAAGCGTAGAGTGTGATATACGCAAAGCCCTAGCTAGGGATCGATAGAAATGTTTTCAAAACAGTTCAATAATGGAGATTGAAACATTGATTCAATTTTTCATGGATTTTTTATATCAAACTTGTGAGGTTGACCAAGTGTTAGAATACGAGATATACCAAACCGAAAACAAGGTAATGATTGGGTGCGACATGGATTGGCCCCCATGACGACTACTCATATTGTTTGCTCTTGTTATGAGGAATGGTAAATCTACAGAGACATACCTACAAGTGAGACGTCGCTCAGAAGCCTAAACCCTAGGGTGGATAAATATTATACCCCTACAGTAGGCAAGTGCTGCCAAGCGTAGGACTACCTTTAGTTTGAAGATCCGCCACTAGTTGAAAAGTAGTGGAAGGTTGCCGAAGACACCAACAAACAAGGTATGAGGAATGTCGTGAAGTCCTCTCATCTTGGTCCCCTGATTGACCCAAAGAGTGACCCCTCAGTGTCAAAAGTTGTTCAACGACCAACCATTTGGATTAGAAGCCCTATTATAAAGGAAACCTACTCGACTCACCTTGAAGATATGTGTTTTTCACTATATGTGAATAAACAAGCACCTATTGGATATTAATTCAGAAGCCCTAAGCCATAGATGTTTTGAAATATGACATGTTGTCAAGTCATATCCTCGGATGTGCCAAGTCATACACAAGATAAGCTTAGCCTAAACCCAAGACCCAAGGACTATCTAGAAAAGTTTCTTTTAAGGGTGGTAGCCCACCCAGACATATCCCAAACCCAATTTTGTTTCCAGCCTTTCTCGAATCTCGAGGACGAGATTCCTTTTAAGGGTGGTAGTTTGTCACATCCCGAATTTTTTTTCAAATTTCGAATTTAAAATTAAATTAAATTTAATGCTTGATTAATTGAACTTGATTGAATTTTCACAAGGAATTAAAACTTTTGTGTTTATTAAAAAGGTTTTGTCAAAATAGAGTTTTCTTAAAACTTGATTTTCAAAATATTTGCCAACAATACTATATTTTGTTCGGAGGTTTTGAAACTTATAAAATCATTATTTTGAGAAAATGTTAATCCTTAAAAAGACACTATAGCCACATAGATATGTATGTCAAATTTTAATTTTATAAAGTTTATATTTTTGTCTCAAATTTGGTTTCTTATTAAAGTATTTTTCACGACGAAACCAACGGTACCTTATTTGCATTTTTCGGATTATTTTTGAGCCTCCAAATATGTATTTTCATTTTCTGGTTTAAAAAAAATGAGAAAACAAAAAGAAGGGCGCCCGGCCCACCCCGCGGCCCAGCTCGTCCCCGCCCCCGACCAGCCCAGGCCGCCCCAGCCTTCCTTGTATTTTTTGTCCTGGCCCAACTAGACCGATCCGGCCGAGACCGACCAGCCCGAGCGCTCGCTCGCTCGCCTTCCTCTTCCTTGTTCACGTAGGTGAGTTCAACGTACAGCAGCCATGGCGTTACATCTTTCTCCCTTTTGTATGCCTTTCAAGGACCCTAAAACGGCTCACTATAAAAACGAAAGTTACTCCAAATTGAATTGGCGTTCCATTCAGGCTTTAATTTTTCCATTTAACCGACTTAATTTTCCAAACCAGCGTCGTGAACTAAATGTCGTCCGTTGGCATTCACCTCCGGATCTCCATCCACAGTCCATCTCAACACGAACCGAAAGGAGCACCGTGTGTCCCTTGTTTTTCTTCACCACTTTCACTCACAAAGTTTCTCCATAGGAGCTCTGTATATCCCGTACAAACCATGCCAACATCAGCCACAACATCGAGTTCATCGTCAGATCTTGTCGTCGTCGGCGATTCTCTTGCCAATTCGTCACACCAGGAGACTCCCCTTGTCAAGGGCTACCTCCAGGACATGGTCATGCATGATCTTGTTGCTGTTGGCCGCGACGTCATCGGAATTCGTCGAACCGGTACGTCGCGTATGTTCATCGTTTTTCTCGATTCCTTTTACTGGTGTGTTGTCCTAATCTTCGCCTGCATCTAGGACATGGTCTTGCCTTACATAATATCTTTTGGCCGCATCACCATCGCTCCGCCGTTTGCCGCGAGACCTACGACCGTGACCAGGTAATCATGGGGAACCTGGCCACTATTCCGTTCTCGTCTGCATCTTCTAGCCATACACATATCCCTGCCCATTTTAACCGGCCAATTTCGCAGCCGGAGGAACTGATCCGTCCGACGCCGCCGCTCAGTTCACCCGTACGACACCATCTTCTGGAACTTTGGCCAAGCCGCGGGAAGGACGAAGATTGACCGGACCAGCTGCACGTATCAGAAGTTCAGAACCAAGCTAACCACGAGGATCAATAGATCAACAAATTCGTCCACTTCCCCGTCCTCGGGAACGACCAGAACTACGTCGCCGACGACCTCCGGAGCGCAGCACCGCCACGGCCGGTAAAGCTTTCGTTCCTAGACTGAAGTGTGGTGTTTAGATTAGATAAATTCAGATGCGCCGTAAGCCGTTAGATCTAGATCCAAGAGCCCACGTTAGCCCCATTCGTTCAATCGATCAATGCCACATGAGCTAGCTCAAAATTGATCGGCCACTTGTTAAAATTCATATTTGGACATATGTAACTCCATTTTAGATGATTCTCCGAGCTTTGCATTCGTAATTTATTTCTCTACAACTTTCGTATAGGAAGTTCTTCCATCTGAGAAACTTTTTCGGACAACTTTTCGTACAACATCAAATTTTAATCGCGACATGTTTAATCTTGTAAAAATTATATAAAAATAATTACACATCCAAAATTGGTAAATAATATACTGATGGTCTCATAAAAATGTTTAGAACACAAATGTAATTTTAAATCTAACTTTGGAGTAATGTTCAAATATTCAAAACTCAACTTCTATAAACCCAAATCAAGTGATTCTTTTTGCAAATGGATCATATTGATGCCCTCTGTTCACTTACACAAACACCAAACTTAGTTCAACCCTTTTCCGACTATTCAAATTCAAACATGAGAATTTGAGTATTTTCATTATAGATTATTTTAAACAAGGTTCATTTCTGCAAAAGTGAATCCTTTAGTGAAGCCCATCTATCAAATCTCTTAAACACAATCATCATATGTTCAAATGATATTATCCTAGTCCATGTTATTCAAATAACAATTGAGTTAATTGAGTAATTCAATATATCACAAATTCATACCCAAGCCTATGTGTAACTCATACTATCTTAGTAAGTGTTGTCACACTCTACCAAATAGTATTTTGAGTTGCGCTATTTGAGACTCATGTAATTTTATCACATGGATCATTCCAATTACCCACTTATGTAGGAAACAACTTTTGACCTTAGTTCCTTGTCAACATTTTCCTTCTAAGCATTTGGTTTAGATAATATTTCTTTCTTTCTAAGTAATTGACTTGACCATTCCATCTCCCAAAGCCATATCTTACAAGCCATGCCTCAAGCCATATCTTCTTTGTCCGATGACTAAAATACAATGAATGACAACTTGTTGTTTGCCTTGTTTGATTTTGTTGTTGTTGCTGAATGGTGTGTTTATGTTGTGCTATATTTTATCTTATAGTTCGTATGAAGAGCGACGTGTTTTGTTGAGAGAAGTGAACGATCTTCAATTACGAAAAAGGCAAGTGACATTCAAATCCTACTTATCTTATATATGCATTAGTGTTTTCAAACTAGTATGCATGGTAGGATTTTGATTTCGAAAGTTATGTTATGCTTATCAATCCCAGTAGTGTGTAGCCACCATGAACCCTTGCTAGGATTCTTAGACTGCCTAGCAATACCAAAATGCCACTGCTGTTTGATTATTTTGGATTGTGACCGTTGGAAGTTAAAATTAATAACCTTAATGAATCACCTGGGTGGATTGGTTGATTGGTGGGCGGCTGCTCGGGCTCACGCGCCCTAGGGACTAAAGTGATGAATTCCTCACGCGCCCTGGGGACTAAAGTGATGAATCCCTGAGAGTTCGCATGTTGTAGAGTGGTCGCTTTGGACTGCACACCTGGTTTTCACCAGGGGATCGTGTGGGGGTTTATTACCTGTAAGGTTTTAAGCTTGTAAGTTCCACTTGTGGTAGGCCACCCAGGATTAAAGAGATTACTATGTCGTCCATGTTTTAGTTAGCTTCCAGTGCAGCCTTATGGTATTATGGGCTCTGCCGGGATTAAGTATGTTGTGAGGTCCAACTTGTTTGCTAGACATGAGGATGTGGCTGCGGCCAAGTGGGAACGGGTCTAGCTAGTATGGTTGAAACCTTCTTCTGAAAGATCTTGTCTCATTCTTCTCTTGGGAAGGGTGGGTCGTAAGGTGAAAGTGCACAACCTCTCGAGAGTTAAACCTAAGATCTTAGCCCTGTCCCTGGTTACGGACAATTTGAGCTTCTAGGCAAGGAATGTACGGAAGAATCTCATCACCTTTTCTGAATGTATTTAAAATTTGAATCAACCTTTGAAAACTCATGGGAGATGTAACCATGTGATTATTCTAAAACCCATGGAGGATTTATCCATGGTGTGATTTCATAATGTCATTCAAAGATTTTCAAAATGTTTTGTTTTAAATAAAATATAGGACAAAATTGGCTTTATGCAAATTTGCCTAAACTCCACTAGCCAAATATCATGTAGATAGTCATGCCCAAAACTGCCACCATATAAGTGTCATTTGCCAGTACATCATTGTACTGACCTCCATTCGTGGGGCTGCATATTCAAACGTGCAGGATTTTCTGAGGAGAAGTGCGTATTAGGATCTCGAGTCTACATTCCAACATGTCTGCCTGTGGCACATGAAGATGATGAAGGCTCATTGCTGATTTACTTTCCGCTGTGTTTATTCTGAGCTAGTCCATGTGACTATGCATTTTGTAAGGTTTTATTGTACCCTCTGGATCAACGATGTAGTAATTTGATACTATTGCCATGATTACTATATTTTGTAATGTGTGTGCTATCAGTGATCCCGGGAATAGCACTATACACAGGTATCTTGCCTTTATTAAAAGGTAGGGTGCTACAATATCTTGAAACTTACATTTAAGAGGCAGATGGGTCTATATTGTTGGATCCTTTCTGCCTCCTTAACTGTGGGTAACAAGATAACCTCACCAAAATTTAGACGGAGTAATTCTACCTGGTCAGCGTGTAAAACACTGAACATTTCTAGAAAATCCTCTTTAATGGTATCCCAAAAAGTCTGATAAAATTTAGCAGGAAAATCATCTGAACCCGGGGCTTTGGTATGTTCCATTTGAAAAATCGCTTTATTAACTTCCTCCTCCAAGTAAGGAGACGTAAAAATATCGTTCTCCTCCACACTTGGGGTATATCTGCTATTTGAGACTCATCCAGGGAGAATTAACTCTCATCTGGAGGATCAAATAGACCATTGTAATAATTAGTAATATAGGATTTGAGTTGCTCATGGCCTTCAATTAGACCCTCATCTTGTACTAGAGATTAAATACGTTTTTCCTGTGACGGCCATTGGCAATCCCATGAAAATATCTTGTATTTGAATCTCCTTCCATAATTAATTGGGCTTTTAAACTCTAGTGCCATTTCAACTCTTCTTCCCGAAGAAGATCCGCTAATTGAGTATTAGATTGATTTTTTTACATCCAATTCAATGCTCGTTAGCGGTCTCATTTCATTACTATAGAGCATTTTCATTACTATGGAAAATGATGTATAGCAAAATCCATAATCTATCATGTCCTCCAAGTCGTACATTGCTTTCTACCACATCGTTTTAAACCTGAGCATTCCAAGTGCTTCGTCCTTGGCAACATTGTGGTCAATCTTCCGAATAGGCGATGAGGGACCGGATTGCATTTTCTTGCATTGAATTGAGTCCTTTTTTGCATTTTACCAGGATTAGGATGTGGTTTTGTTTTCTTGGGGTTTTGGTTGTAAATTGTAATTGGTTTTATCATAATATATAATCTGAACCCAGGTCCTTAGAGCATCTCCACCGGCGCGCCCGATAGCGATTTGGGGGCCAGGTGCGAAAATGGGCTTGCACCGGCGTGCCCCAAACGGCGCCGGCAATTTTTTCGAGCCCAATAGAAGCGTCGGCAACCCCGTGCCGGCCCCTTGGCCAAGGGCGCGAATCGGACGCGCTGGGGCCTCGCAAGGCTGAAAATTTTGGGCGTGGAAGCGTCACACATCCCCAAAATATACATTTTCTCCCCCAAAACCCTGTCCCCTTCTTCACTCATTTCTCCCGCCCGCCACTCCATCTCCCATCCAGCCTCCAACCCAAAAAACCCTCGCTGCCGCGCCATGCCATCGAAGGCAGCGAAGGCGCCGACGAAGGCGCCGCCGAAGTCGCGCACCGTCGCACCGAAGGAGAAGCCGGCGACCATGTCGCAGGAGGAGTGAGACAAGGAGATGGAACGCCGCTCCTTCATCACGGCCGACCGCAGAAGGTGCCGCGTCGCCGCCATCGACGCAGCGAAAGCGGCGGCCACTGCGGAAGCGTGCCTCAGTTTGGGCGGCGGCCTCAGCAACATCTCGAGCTCACCGTCGTCGCCGGGTTACTACGCGGGGTACAACGCGGACGGACCGTCGATCTCGCAGATGCGGCTATTGCAGATGGACGGCCGCACATGCTACTACCCCGAGTACGGGGACAGCGACATGACCGTCGACCACAATGCGCCGTTCTCGCCGAATTCAGCGGCGATGGGCAGCGACGCCTTTCGCTTCCCCGACCCGAACTCGTCGCCTGACCTGCGCCGCACCGAGGGCCACGTGACAGACGGCACCGGCCTTCCCCGCCACCTCTTCCCCGACGATGGCAGGCACACCCACCAGGTGTTCGGCAGCGCGTCCGGCGTGTCCATGGGCGAGGACGAGGTGTGTTTTCTTACTTTTTATGTGTTATGTGCATTGTAGACACCGGCGTCGAATGAAAGTAGGTAACTTGATGCTCAGATTGCCGCCGGGGAGGAGATCCTCAACGGCATCATACACGGCCATGCCTACGAACCCCCCGTCGACGAGTAAGAAGAAGAGGCCGACGAGGACGAAGGTGAGGAGGAGGTCCAGTAGGAGCTGATCGACACCGACACCGGCGTGACCACAACGACGATGCGCAGGCGTTTCGACTCGTGGTCCGAGGTGGAGGTCTTTGGAGGATGAATGTCTCATCGAGGCATGGAAGCAAGTGAGCTTTTGCCCAATCACCGGCGCAAACCAAACCGGAGGCACGTGATACGTCTCCAACGTATCGATAATTTCTTATGTTCCATGCCACATTATTGATGATATCTACATGTTTTATACACATTATATGTCATTATTATGCGTTTTCCGGCACTAACCTATTAACGAGATGCCGAAGAGCCAGTTGCTGTTTTTGGTTTGAAATCCTAGTAAGGAAATATTCTCGGAATTGGACGAAATCAACGCCCAGGGTCCTATTTTGCCACGAAGCTTCCAGAAGACCGAGGGAGAGTCGAAGTGGGGCCACGAGGTGGCGACACACCAGGGCGGCGCGGCCCAAGCCCTGGCCGCGCCGGCCTGTTGTGTGGGCCCCTCGCGTCGCTTCCTGACCTGCCCTTCCGCCTACTTAAAGCCTCCGTCGCGAAACCCCCAATACCGAGAGCCACGATACGGAAAACCTTACTGAGACGCCGCCGCCGCCAATCCCATCTCGGGGGATTCTGGAGATCACCTCCGGCACCCTGCCGGAGAGGGGAATCATCTCCCGGAGGACTCTTCACCGCCATGGTCGCCTCCGGAGTGATGAGTGAGTAGTTCACCCCTGGACTATGGGTCCATAGCAGTAGCTAGATGGTTGTCTTCTCCTCATGTGCTTCATTGTCGGATCTTGTGAGCTGCCTAACATGATCAAGATCATCTATCCGTAATTCTATATGTTGTGTTTGTCGGGATCCGATGGATAGAGAATACTATGTTATGTTGATTATCAATCTATTACCTATGTGTTGTTTATGATCTTGCATGCTCTCCGTTATTAGTAGAGGCTCGGCCAAGTTTTTGCTCTTAACTCCAAGAGGGAGTATTTATGCTCGATAGTGGGTTCATGCCTCCATTAAATCTGGGACAGTGACATAAAGTTCTAAGGTTGTGGATGTGTTGTTGCCACTAGGGATAAAACATTGATGCTATGTCCGAGGATGTAGTTATTGATTACATTACGCACCATACTTAATGCAATTGTCTGTTGTTTTGCAACTTAATACTGGAAGGGGTTCGGATGATAACCTGAAGGTGGACTTTTTAGGCATAGATGCATGCTGGATAGCGGTCTATGTACTTTGTCGTAATTCCCAATTAAATCTCAGAATATTCATCATATCATGTATGTGCATTGTCATGCTCTCTTTATTTGTCAATTGTCCGACTGTTATTTGTTCGCCCAACATGCTATTTATCTTATGGGAGAGACACCTCTAGTGAACTGTGGACCCCGGTCCATTCTTTCACATTGAATACAATCTACTGCAATACTTGTTCTACTGTTTTCTGCAAACAATCATCATCCACACTATACATCTAATCCTTTATTACAGCAAGCCGGTGAGATTGACAACCTCACTATTTCGTTGGGGCAAAGTACTTTGGTTGTGTTGTGCAGGTTCCACGTTGGCGCCGGAATCCCTGGTGTTGCGCCGCACTACATCCCGCTGTCATCAACCTTCAACGTGCTTCTTGGCTCCTCCTGGTTCGATAAACCTTGGTTTCTTTCTGAGGGAAAACTTGCTGCTGTACGCATCACGCCTTCCTCTTGGGGTTCCCAACGGACGTGTGCTTTACACGCCATCAAGCATTTTTTCTGGCGCCGTTGCCGGGGAGATCAAGACACGCTGCAAGGGGAGTCTCCACAATCCAATCTCTTTACTTTGTTTTTGTCTTGCTTTATTTTATTTACTTTCTTGTTTGCTGCATCATATCAAAACACAAAAAAATTAGTTGCTAGCTTTACTTTATTTACTATCTTGTTCTCCATATCAAAAACACACAAAAAATTAGTTACTTGCATTTACTTTATTTAGTTTGCTTTATTTACTACTGCTAAAATGAGTAATCCTGAAATTGAAGTTCGTTCGTTTAAGCAACAAGGGGGAGAATGTTTAAAAGATGCTTGGTATAGAATTAGTGATGCCCATAATAGGTGCACTAATAAACACTCCACCACTATCCTACTCAGGAATTTTTATGTTGGTATCTCTAGCTGGAATAGGTATGTTCTTGATTGTCTCGCGGGAGGTAACTTCCTAGGCGCCCCTGCTTTAGAAGCTAGTTGCATTATTGAGAGTTTATTTGGAATACCACCTGTTAATGATGTTAAAATTGAAGCCTCTCTTGAAGATGTCATGAAAAAGTTGGAAACCATAGAGCAAAACCTTCCAATTATTAATACTACTTTGAAAGCATTACTTGATAGCACTGATAAACTTGATAAATCTCTAGGTGGAATTAATGAGAGAATCGCCATCTTAGAATCTTGTGCTATTCATGATAATCGAACCCATAGGATTAGTGAACTTGAAGAAGCTATGGGAACCTTGGGTTCAACTTTTTCTTCTCTTAAGTATAAGGAGAAAGCTTATGTGGGTAAGGAGCAAAAGTTTATGTATGTCTATAAAGTGCCTAAACCAAAAAAATATTATTATAGGCCTAAATTTGACAAAGACCTTAGTACCACTACAGATGGGGGAGCATATGATATCGATGCACCATCTCTCGACAACACTTGATATACACTTTCTGCGCCTAGCTGAAAGGCGTTAAAGAAAAGCGCTTATGGGAGACAACCCATGTTTTTACTACAGTAATTTTATTTTATATTTGAGTCTTGGAAGTTGTTTAATACTGTAGCAACCTCTCCTTATCTTAGTTTTGTGCATTGTTGTGCCAAGTAAAGTCGTTGATAGTAAGGTTCATACTAGATTTGGATTACTGCGCAGAAACAGATTTCTTTGCTGTCACGAATTTCGACCTGCCTCTCTGTAGGTAGCTCAGAAAAATATGCCAATTTACGTGAGTGATCCTCAGATATGTACGCAACTTTCATTCAATTTGGGCATTTTCATTTGAGCAAGTCTGGTGCCTTAATAAAATCCGTCTTTACGGACTGTTCTGTTTTGACACATTCTGCCTTTTATTTCGCATTGCCTCTTTTGCTATGATGGATGAATTTCTTTGCTTCATTAATGTCCAGTAGCTTTGTGCAATGTCCATAAGTGTTAAGAATGATTATGTCACCTCTGAACATGTGAATTTTTATTGTGCACTAACCCTCTAATGAGTTGTTTCGAGTTTGGTGTGGAGGAAGTTTTCAAGGATCAAGAGAGGGAGATGATACAATATGATCAAGGAGAGTGAAAGTTCTAAGCTTGGGGATGCCCCGGTGGTTCACCCCTGCATATTTTAAGAAGACTCAAGCGTCTAAGCTTGGGGATGCCCAAGGCATCCCCTTCTTCATTGACAACATTATCAGGTTCCTCCCCTGAAACTATATTTTTATTCCATCACATCTTATGTGCTTTGCTTGGAGCGTCGGTTTATTTTTGTTTTTGTTTTTGTTTTTGTTTGAATAAAATGGATCCTAGCATTCATTGTGTGGGAGAGAGACACGCTCCGCTGTTGCATATGGACAAATATGTCCTTAGGCTTTACTCATAGTATTCATGGCGAAGGTTGAATCTTCTTCGTTAAATTGTTATATGGTTGGAATCGGGAAATGCTACATGTAGTAATTCTAAAATGTCTTGAATAATTTGATACTTGGCAATTTTTGAGCTCATGTTTAAGCTCTTGCATCATATACTTTGCACCCATTAATGAAGAAACACCTAGAGCTTGCTAAAATTTGGTTTGCATATTTGGTCTCTCTAAAGTCTAGATAATTTCTAGTATTGAGTTTTGAACAACAAGGAAGACGGTGTAGAGTCTTATAATGTTTACAATATGTCTTTTATGTGAGTTTTTCTGCACCGGTTCATCCTTGTGTTTGTTTCAAATAACCTTGCTAGTCTAAACCTTGTATCGAGAGGGAATACTTCTCATGCATCCAAAATCCTTGAGCCAACCACTATGCCATTTGTGTCCACCATACCTACCTACTACATGGTATTTCTCCGCCATTCCAAAGTAAATTGCTTGAGTGCTACCTTTAAAATTTCCATTCTTTACCTTTGCAATATATAGCTCATGGAACAAATAGCTTAAAAACTATTGTGGTATTGAATATGTACTTATGCACTTTATCTCTTATTAAGTTGCTTGTTGTGCGATAACCATGTTCCTGGGGACGCCATCAACTACTCTTTGTTGAATATCATGTGAGTTGCTATGCATGTCCGTCTTGTCCGAAGTAAGGGAGATTTACCACTCATTTATTGGTTAGAGCATGCATATTGTTAGAGAAGAACATTGGGCCGCTAACTAAAGCCATGAATCATGGTGGAAGTTTCAGTTTTGGACATATATCCTCAATCTCATATGAGAACATTAATTGTTGCTAAATGCTTATGCATTAAAGAGGAGTCCATTATCTGTTGTCTATGTTGTCCCGGTATGGATGTCTAAGTTGAGAATAATCAAAAGCGAGAAATCCAAATGTGAGCTTTCTCCTTAGACCTTTGTACAGGCGGCATGGAGGTACCCCTTTGTGACACTTGGTTAAAACATGTGTATTGCGATAATCCCGGTAATCCGAGCTAATTAGGACAAGGTGCGGGCACTATTAGTATACTATGCATGAGGCTTGCAACTTGTAAGATATAATTTACATGATACATATGCTTTATTACTACCGTTGACAAAATTGTTTCTTGTTTTCAAAACCAAAGCTCTAGCACAAATATAGCAATCAATGCTTCCCTCTCGCGAAGGGCCTTTCTTTTACTTTTATGTTGAGTCAGTTCACCTATCTCTCTCCACCTCAAGAAGCAAACACTTGTGTGAACTGTGCATTGATTCCTACATACTTGCATATTGCACTTGTTATATTACTTTACATTGACAATATCCATGAGATATACATGTTACAAGTTGAAAGTAACCGCTGAAACTTAATCTTCCTTTGTGTTGCTTCAATACCTTTACTTTGATTTATTGCTTTATGAGTTAACTCTTATGCAAGACTTATTAATGCTTGTCTTGAAAGTACTATTCATGAAAAGTCTTTGCTTTATGATTCATTTGTTTACTCATGTCATTACCATTGTTTTGATCGCTGCATTCATTACATATGCTTACAATAGTATGATCAAGGTTATGATGGCATGTCACTCCAGAAATTATCTTTGTTATCGTTTACCTGCTCGGGACGAGCAGGAACTAAGCTTGGGGATGCTGATACGTCTCCAACGTATCGATAATTTCTTATTTTCCATGCCACATTATTGATGATATCTACATGTTTTATACACATGATATGTCATTATTATGCGTTTTCCGGCACTAACCTATTAACGAGATGCCGAAGAGCCAGTTGATGTTTTCTGCTGTTTTTTGTTTCAGAAATCCTAGTAAGGAAATATTCTCGGAATTGGACGAAATCAACGCCCAGGGTCCTATTTTGCCACGAAGCTTCCAGAAGACCGAGGGAGAGTCGAAGTGGGGCCACGAGGTGGCGACACACCAGGGCGGCGCGGCCCAAGCCCTGGCCGCGCCGGCCTGTTGTGTGGGCCCCTCGCGTCGCCTCCTGACCTGCCCTTCCGCCTACTTAAAGCCTCCGTCGCGAAACCACCAGTACCGAGAGCCACGATACGGAAAACCTTACTGAGACGCTGATGGCGTGTATTTCACACGTTCGTTGGGCAACCCCAAGAGGAAGGTATGATGCGCACAGCAGCAAGTTTTCCCTCAGAAAAGAAACCAAGGTTTATCGAACCAGGAGGAGCCAAGAAGCACGTTGAAGGTTGATGGCGGCGGGATGTAGTGCGGCGCAACACCAGAGATTCCGGCGCCAACGTTGAACCTGCACAACACAACCAAAGTACTTTGCCCCAACGAAACAGTGAGGTTGTCAATCTCACCGGCTTGTTGTAACAAAGGATTATCCGTATTGTGTGGAAGATGATTGTTTGCAGAGAAAATAGTAAAACAAGTATTGCAGCAGATTTGTATTTTAGTATTAAAGAATGGACCGGGGTCCACAGTTCACTAGAGGTGTCTCTCCCATAAGATAAAAGCATGTTGGGTGAACAAATTATAGTCGGGCAATTGAGAAATAGAGAGGGCATAACAATGCACATACATGACATGATAAGTATAGTGAGATTTAATTGGGCATTACGACAAAGTACATAGACCGCCATCCAACTGCATCTATGCCTAAAAAGTCCACCTTCAGGTTATCATCCGAACCCCTCCAGTATTAAGTTGCTAACAACGGACAATTGCATTAAGTATGGTGCGTAATGTAATCAACAACTACATCCTCGGACATAGCGCCAATGTTTTATCCCTAGTGGCAACAAGCACAACACAACCTTAGAACTTTCTCGTCATCGTCCCAGGTGTCAATGCAGGCATGAACCCACTATCGAGCATAAATACTCCCTCTTGGAGTTAAAAGCAAAAACTTGGCCAGAGCCTCTACTAGTAACGGAGAGCATGCAAGATCATAAACAACACATATGTAATAACTTGATAATTAACATGACATGGTATTCTCTATCCATCGGATCCCGACAAACACAACATAGAGTATTACGGATAGATGATCTTGATCATGTTAGGCAGCTCACAAGATCCAACAATGAAGCACAATGAGGAGAAGACAACCATCTAGCTACTGCTATGGACCCATAGTCCAGGGGTGAACTACTCACTCATCACTCCGGAGACGACCATGGCGGTGTAGAGTCCTCCGGGAGATGAATCCCCTCTCCGGCAGGGTGCCGGAGGAGATCTCCAGAATCCCCCGAGATGGGATCGGCGGCGGCGGCGTCTCAGTAAGGTTTTCCGTATCGTGGTTGTTTCGCCTCAGGGGTTTCGCGACGGAGGCTTTAAGTAGGCGGAAGGGCGAGTCGGGGCCCGACGAGGGGCCCACACCATAGGGCGGCGCGGGCCCCCCTTGGCCGCGCCGCCATGTGGTGTCGCCACCTCGTGGCCCCACTTCGTATGTTCTTCGGTCTTCCGGAAGCTCCGTGGAAAAATAGGCCCCTGGGTCTTCGTTTCGTCCAATTCCGAGAATATTTCGTTACTAGGATTTCGAAACCAAAAACAGCGAGAAAACGAGAACCGGCACTTCGGCATCTTGTTAATAGGTTAGTTCCGGAAAATGCACGAATATGACATAAAGTGTGCATAAAACATGTAGGTATCATCAATAATATGGCATAGAACATAAGAAATTATCGATACGTCGGAGACGTATCAAGCATCCCCAAGCTTAGTTACGCTCGTCCCGAGCGGGTAAAACGATAACAAAGATAATTTCTGAAGTGATATGCCATCATAACCTTGATCATACTATTTGTAAACATATGTAGTGAATGCAGCGATCAAAACAATGGTAATGACATGAGTAAACAAGCTGAATCATAAAGCAAAGACTTTTCATGAATAGTACTTCAAGACAAGTATTAATAAGCCTTGCATAAGAGTTAACTCATAAAGCAATAAATCAAAGTAAAGGCATTGAAGCAACACAAAGGAAGATTAAGTTTCAGCGGTTGCTTTCAACTTGTAACATGTATATCTCATGGATAATTGTCAACATAGAGTAATATAACAAGTGCAATATGCAAATATGTAGGAATCAATGCACAGTTCACACAAGTGTTTGCTTCTTGAGGTGGAGAGAGATAGGTGAACTGACTCAACATAAAAAGTAAAGAGAATGGTCCTTCAAAGAGGAAAGCATCGATTGCTATATTTGTGTTAGAGCTTTTATTTTGAAAACATGAAACAATTTTGTCAACGGTAGTAATAAAGCATATGAGTTATGTACATTATATCTTACAAGTTGCAAGTCTCATGCATAGTATAGTAATAGTGCCCGCACCTTGTCCTAATTAACTTGGACTACCGGATCTTTGCAATGCACATGTTTTGACCAAGTGTCACAATGGGGTACCTCCATGCCGCCTGTACAAAGGTCTAAGGAGAAAGCTCGCATTTTGGATTTCTCGCTTTTGATTATTCTCAACTTAGACATCCATACCGGGACAACATGGACAACAGATAATGGACTCCTCTTTAATGCATAAGCATGTGGCAACAATTATTATTCTCATATGAGATTGAGGATATATGTCCAAACTGAAACTTCCACCATGAATCATGGCTTTAGTTAGCGGCCCAAAGTTCTTCTCTAACAATATGCATGCTCCAACCATGAAGGTGGTAGATCTCTCTTGCTTCGGACAAGACGGACATGCATAGCAACTCACATGATATTCAACAAAGAATAGTTGATGGCGTCCCCGAAACATGGTTATCGCACAACAAGCAACTTAATAAGAGATAAAATGCATAAGTACATATTCAATACCACAATAGTTTTTAAGCTATTTGTCCCATGAGCTATATATTGCAAAGGTGAATGATGGAATTTTAAAGGTAGCACTCAAGCAATTTACTTTGGAATGGCGGATAAATACCATGTAGTAGGTAGGTATGGTGGACACAAATGGCATAGTGGTTGGCTCAAGTATTTGGGATGCATGAGAAGTATTCCCTCTCGATACAAGGTTTAGGCTAGCAAGGTTATTTGAAACAAACACAAGGATGAACGGTACAGCAAAACTCACATAAAAGACATATGGTAAACATTATAAGACTCCATACCGTCTTCCTTGTTGTTCAAAACTCAATACTAGATGTTATCTAGACTCTAGAGAAACCAAATATGCAAACCAAATTAGCAAGCTCTAAGTGTTTCTTCATTAATGGGTGCAAAGTATATGATGCAAGAGCTTAAACATGAGCACAACAATTGCCAAGTATCAAATTATCCAAGACATTTTAGCAATTTACTACATGTATCATTTTCCAATTCCAACCATATAACAAATTAACGAAGAAGAAACTTCGCCATGAATACTATGAGTAGAGCCTAAGGACATATTTGTCCATATGCTACAGCGGAGCGTGTCTCTCTCCCATAAAGTGAATGCTAGGATCCATTTTATTCAAACAAAACAAAAAACAAAAACAAACCGACGCTCCAAGTAAAGTACATAAGATGTGGCCGAATAAAAATATAGTTTCAAGAGAAGGAACCTGATAATTTGTCGATGAAGAAGGGGATGCCTTGGGCATCCCCAAGCTTAGACGCTTGAGTCTTCTTAGAATATGCAGGGGTGAACCACCGGGGCATCCCCAAGCTTAGAGCTTTCACTCTCCTTGATCATAGTATATCATCCTCCTCTCTTGACCCTTGAAAACTTCCTCCACACCAAACTCGAAACAAACTCATTAGAGGGTTAGTGCATAATCAAAAACTCACATGTTCAGAGGTGACACAATCATTCTTAACACTTCTGGACATTGCTCAAAGCTACTGGAAGGTAATGGAACAAAGAAATCCACCCAACACAGCGAAAGAAGCAATGCGAAATAAAAGGCAGAATCTGTCAAAACAGAACAGTCCGTAAAGACGAATTTTAAAAGGGCACCAGACTTGCTCAAATGAAAATGCCCAAATTGAATGAAAGTTGCGTACATATCTGAGGATCACTCACGTAAATTGGCATAATTTTCTGAGGTACCTACAGAGAATTAGACCCAGATTCGTGACAGCAAAGAAATCTGGAACTGCGCAGTAATCCAAATCTAGTATTTACTTTACTATCAAAGACTTTACTTGGCACAACAAAACATAAAACTAAGATAAGGAGAGGTTGCTACAGTAGTAAACAACTTCCAAGACACAAATATAAAACAAAGTACTGTAGCAAAATAACACATGGGTTATCTCCCAAGAAGTTCTTGCTTTATAGCCATTAAGATGGGCTCAGCAGTTTTAATGATGCACTCGCAAGAAATAGTATTTGGAGCAAAAAGAGAGCATCAAGAAGCAAATCCAAAACACATTTAAGTCTAACATGCTTCCTATGAAGAGGAGTCTTGTACACAAATGAATTCATGAAGAACAAAGTGACAAGCATAAGAGGATAAAACACGAGTAACTTCAAGATTCTCAACATAAAGAGGGAAACTTAATATTATTGAAATGCATATAACCATATTTCCCTCTCTCATAATAACTTTCAGTAGCATCATTGATGAAATCCACAATATACCCATCACTTAAAACATTCTTATCATGGTTCATATGCATAGAAGTATCATTAAATTTGGCATAAGAAGAGTTATTCTCATTAATAGTAATTGGAGTAAGATTATTATCAAGAATTTGAACATGGTAAACAAATTGCATATTAAGGGAATTGTTTTTAGTAATCCAATCATGACTATGACAAGTTTCATAAGGATAGTTAGAACCTATATCATAGCATTCTTTATAATAATCATCAGAGATCGGGGGCACAGTGTCATCATAGGAAATAGAATAGTTATCTTTCACAGTCGGTTTATCTGTGTCCACACCATCATTGTTATTAAAAGGAGATGTATCAAGAACATAATGACCAGTAGCTAAAGGATTTTCAAACTCCTCTTCCCCAAGCTTTGAGCTTTCTATATCATTATGGGAGGAAGCATGGATAGCACTGACACTATGGCAATTATTATCATCATTTTCAGAATTAGTTTCCCAGAGATTTGTAATATCAAAAGTAGTGTGCTCATTCAAATCATGATCGCTAATGTATGTAAAGGGCATAGGAAGATCGTCGTATTCAGATTCATTATCACAATAATCATTAGGAGCAACATACTTACGGTTACCTAGCGTTATCTCATTCACGCGGGGATACGCCGTTACCTTTTTCTTTTTATTCTTCTTCTTCGTTCCCTTCTTCTTCTTCTTCTTCTCTTCCTTCTCCTCGTTCCCTTCTTTAGGAGGAAGAGGCTTGAAGGGTGGCTTGTCCGCATAACCTGATTTACTTTCAGAAACAATAGAAGAAACTTGGGAGGATCCCTCCTTTTCATTAATTAGTTGAAAACACACAGCGGTCCTATCATATTTTGGCAAGGTTTCATCTTCTAAAATATTTTGTATGTAAGTATTTGTATGGCTATTATCAATGCAATAAGAAAAACACCCATGCAGGAGATCATCAACATCAAGATAACTCATATGTAACAAAGAGATTTTTCTCGACAGTTCTTCACACCCCAAAAATAAAGTAAGTTCATCATGCTGATTAGGAGTAATTTCATCATCACAATACAAATTTGCAGCACTCATTGGGTTCAAATTATCATTGGAGGAGCATTGAAAATTAAAATGACCCACTTCATGGCAAACTTCACAAATAAAAGGATAGAGGGCACAAACTTTTTTACCAAGATCATCTAAAGCCCTAAACCACTTTCTAGTTTTTTCATTAGCATGATGGATACAATATTCATCTTTGATTTGATTAATTCCACAAGGTCTATGTATTCCACAAAAATTAACATGCTTATAGGAAATAACATTCTTAGGAGTTTGAGCATGCTCATTACAATAATTAACAACAATTTCATTCTTCATGCAAGCCTCTTTAAAAGGTTCATGATACTTATCAAAATTCTTTTTAGGCAATTCAAAATGAGAAGCAAAGGCTTTATAAAGATTTGCAGCAACTTGAGAGTCAAGACCATAAGTAGCACTCATATTTCGAAATTTATCGGTATCCATAAAAGCTTCAATGCATTCATAATCATAATTTATACCGACTCTTTACCTTTGTCGTTCTCCCAATCTTCGAGCGTTCTCCTTAATCCGATCAAGAAGGTCCCTTTTAAACTCTTCTTTGTTGCGCGTGAATGATCCGGAACAAGTAGCATCCGAGCAAGGTCTTATCTTGAAAAGAAAGTCTTGCATAGAAATTATCAATGATGATATTACCTGGAAGCTCATGATTGGGGCATTTGAGCATTAAAGACTTCAATCTCTCCCATGCTTGGGCAATACTCTCTCCATCATGAGGCCAGAAATTATATATTCGGTTTCGGTCTTTGTGAATTTCACTTGGAGGATAGAATTTAGAATAAAATAGAGGCACAATATCCTTCCAATCAAGAGAATGCTCATCCTTCAGCAGTTTATGCCAATGCGCCGCTTTACCAGACAACGACATAGAGAATAATTTCTTCTTCACTTCATCCATAGAGATACCTGCACACTTGAATAACCCGCATAATTCATGCAAAAACGAGTAAATGATCTCCAGGATGCACAGTTCCATCCCCTTCATAGCGGTTATCCATAACACGTTCAATAATTTTCATAGGTATTTTATATGGAATACTTTCAGTAGGTGCATTTAAAATATCACAAGCATCATTAGAGTTATCGCATATGGGAGATAAAGTATTATCGAGCAAATTTTCTCCCCTAAAGATGGGAAGCTAAAAAGATCACAAAAACTAGCTTCCCCAAGCTTAGACTTCTCCATAGCATTAGCGAGTAATTGCATTCATACTAATAACATCGCTACTAGCATGCAAATAAGGTTCCATTGGTTTTTTAATGTTCACACCAAACAATTCTAAATCAGGAAAAAGATTAAAAAGCTCACTAAATTTTTTGTTGTTTTCCATTATGCCTAACTAGTGAAAATAAAAACAAGAAACAAAAAGATGCAATTGCAGGATCTAAAGGAAATAGCTTCGAGCACAAACACAATGGCGCCGTGAAAAGTATCGTTACACTGGGACCGGAGTATGAGTGCCTTTTACCTTTCCTCCCGGCAACGGCGCCGAGAAAATATGCTTGATGGCGTGTATTTCACACGTTCGTTGGGCAACCCCAAGAGGAAGGTATGATGCGCACGGCAGCAAGTTTTCCCTCGAGAAAGAAACCAAGGTTTATCGAACCGGGAGGAGCCAAGAAGCACGTTGAAGGTTGATGGCGGCGGGATGTATTGCGGCGCAACACCGGAGATTCCGGCGCCAACGTGGAACCTGCACAACACAACCAAAGTACTTTGCCCCAACGAAACAGTGAGGTTGTCAATCTCACCGGCTTGCTCGTAACAAAGGATTAACCGTATTGTGTGGAAGATGATTGTTTGCGAGAGAAAATAGTAAAACAAGTATTGCGGCAGATTTGTATTTCGGTATTAAAGAATGGACCGGGGTCCACAGTTCACTAGAGGTGTCTCTCCCATAAGATAAAAGCATGTTGGGTGAACAAATTACGGTCGAGCAATTGACAAATAGAGAGGGCATAACAATGCACATACATGACATGATAAGTATAGTGAGATTTAATTGGGCATTACGACAAAGTACATAGACCGCCATCAATCGCATCTATGCCTAAAAAGTCCACCTTCGGGTTATCATCCGAACCCCCTCCAGTATTAAGTTGCTAACAACAGACAATTGCATTAAGTATGGTGCGTAATGTAATCAACAACTACATCCTCGGACATAGCGCCAATGTTTTATCCCTAGTGGCAACAGCACAACACAACCTTAGAACTTTCGTCACTTGTCCCGGTGTCAATGCGGGCATGAACCCACTATCGAGCATAAATACTCCCTCTTGGAGTTAAAAGCAAAAACTTGGCCGAGCCTCTACTAGTAACGGAGAGCATGCAAGATCATAAACAACACATATGTAATAACTTGATAATTAACATGACATGGTATTCTCTATCCATCGGATCCCGACAAACACAACATAGAGTATTACGGATAGATGATCTTGATCATGTTAGGCAGCTCACAAGATCCAACAATGAAGCACAATGAGGAGAAGACAACCATCTAGCTACTGCTATGGACCCATAGTCCGGGGGTGAACTACTCACTCATCACTCCGGAGACGACCATGGCGGTGTAGAGTCCTCCGGGAGATGAATCCCCTCTCCGGCGGGGTGCCGGAGGAGATCTCCGAGGATCCCCCGAGATGGGATCGGCGGCGGCGGCGTCTCGGTGAGGTTTTCCGTATCGTGGTTTTTCGCCTCGGGGGTTTCGCGACGGAGGCTTTAAGTAGGCGGAAGGGCAGAGTCGGGGCCCGACGAGGGGCCCACACCATAGGGCGGCGCGGGCCCCCCTTGGCCGCGCCGCCATGTGGTGTCGCCACCTCGTGGCCCCACTTCGTATGTTCTTCGGTCTTCGGAAGCTCCGTGGAAAAATAGGCCCCCGGGTCTTCGTTTCGTCCAATTCCGAGAATATTTCGTTACTAGGATTTACGAAACCAAAACAGCGAAAACGAGAGCGGCACTTCGGCATCTTGTTAATAGGTTAGTTCCGGAAAATGCACGAATATGACATAAAGTGTGCATAAAACATGTAGGTATCATCAATAATATGGCATAGAACATAAGAAATTATCGATACGTCGGAGACGTATCAGACGCCGCCGCCAATCCCATCTCGGGGGATTCTGGAGATCACCTCCGGCACCCTGCCGGAGAGGGGAATCATCTCCCGGAGGACTCTTCACCGCCATGGTCGCCTCCGGAGTGATGAGTGAGTAGTTCACTGATACGTCTCCGACGTATCGATAATTTCTTATGTTCCATGCCACATTATTGATGATATCTACATGTTTTATGCATACTTTATGTCATATTCGTGCATTTTCCGGAACTAACCTATTAACAAGATGCCGAAGAGCCGATTGATGTTTTCTCGCTGTTTTTGGTTTTAGAAATCCTAGTAACGAAATATTCTCGGAATTGGACGAAATCAACGCCCGGGGTCCTATTTTGCCACGAAGCTTCCGGAAGACCGAAGGAGAGTCGAAGTGGGGCCACGAGGCGCCGCCACACTAGGGCGGCGCGGCCTAGGTCTTGGCCGCGCCGGCCTGGCGTGTGGGGCCCTCGTGTGGCCCCCGCGTTGCCCTTCCGCCTACTTAAAGCCTCCATCGCGAAACCCCCGATGCCGAGAGCCACGATACGGAAAACCTTGCCGAGACGCCGCCGCCGCCAATCCCATCTCGGGGATTACGGAGATCTCCTCCGGCACCTCGCCGGAGAGGGGATTCATCTCCCGGAGGACTCTTCACCGCCATGGTCGCCTCCGGAGTGATGAGTGAGTAGTTCACCCCTGGACTATGGGTCCATAGCGGTAGCTAGATGGTTGTCTTCTCCTCATTGTGCTTCATTGTTGGATCTTGTGAGCTGCCTAACATGATCAAGATCATCTATCCGTAATACTATATGTTGTGTTTGTCGGGATCCGATGGATAGAGAATACTATGTTATGATAATTATCAAGTTATTACCTATGTGTTGTTTATGATCTTGCATGCTCTCCGTTATTAGTAGAGGCTCGGCCAAGTTTTTGCTCTTAACTCCAAGAGGGAGTATTTATGCTCGATAGTGGGTTCATGCCTCCATTGAATGCGGGACGAGTGACGAAAGTTCTAAGGTTGTGGATGTGCTTGTTGCCACTAGGGATAAAACATTGATGCTATGTCTAAGGATGTAGTTATTGATTACATTACGCACCATACTTAATGCAATTGTCCGTTGTTTTGCAACTTAATACTGGAAGGGGTTCGGATGATAACCTGAAGGTGGACTTTTTAGGCATAGATGCATGCTGGATAGCGGTCTATCTACTTTGTCGTAATGCCCAATTAAATCTCACTATACTCATCATATCATGTATGTGCATGGTCATGCCCTCTCTATTTGTCAATTGCCCGACTGTAATTTGTTCACCCAACATGCTTTTATCTTATGGGAGAGACACCTCTAGTGAACTGTGGACCCTGGTCCTATTCTTTACATCGCATACAATCTACTGCAATACTTGTTTTACTGTTTTCTGCAAACAATCATCTTCCACACAATACGGTTAATCCTTTGTTACAGCAAGCCGGTGAGATTGACAACCTCACTGTTTCGTTGGGGCAAAGTACTTTGGTTGTGTTGTGCAGGTTCCACGTTGGCGCCGGAATCTCCGGTGTTGCGCCGCACTACATCCCGCCGCCATCAACCTTCAACGTGCTTCTTGACTCCTACTGGTTCGATTAAACCTTGGTTTCTTATCGAAGGAAACTTGCCGCTGTGCGCATCACACCTTCCTCTTGGGGTTCCCAACGGACGTGTCAACTACACGCATCAAGCAAATTTCTGGCGCCGTTGCCGGGGAGATCAAGACACGCTGCAAGGGGAGTCTCCACTTTCCAATCTCTTTACTTTGTTTTTGTCTTGCTTTATTTTATTTACTACTTTGTTTGTTGCATTATATGAAAACACAAAAAAATTAGTTGCTAGTTTTACTTTATTTACTGTCTTGCACTCTATATCAAAAACACAAAAAAATTAGTTACTTGCATTTACTTTATCTAGTTTGCTTTATTTACTACTGCTAAAATGAGTAATCCTGAAGTTGAAGTTCGTTCGTTTAAGAAACAAGGGGGAGAATGTTTAAAAGATGCTTGGTATAGAATTAGTGATGCCCATAATAGGTGCACTAAGGAACACTTCACCACTATCCTACTCAGGAATTTTTATGTTGGTATCTCTAGCTGGAATAGGTATGTTCTCGATTGTCTCGCAGGAGGTAACTTCCTAGGCGCTCCTGCTTTAGAAGCTAGTTGCATTATTGAGAGTTTATTTGGAATAACACCTGTTAATGAAGTTAAAATTGAAACCTCTCTTGAAGATGTTATGAAAAAATTGGAAACCATAGAGAAAAATTTCCCAAGTGTTGAAACTAAATTGGAAATGTTACTTGATAAAACTGATGAACTTGATAAATCCTTAGGAGGAATTGATGAAAGAATTAGTGTCCTAGGAACTTGTGTTGACCATGATAATCAAATTAATAGGATTGGCGAACTTGAAAAAGCTATGGGAACCTTGGGTTCAACCTTTTCATCTTTAAAGTTTAGAGAGAAAGCTTATGTGGGAAAGGAGCAAAAGTTTATGTATGTCTCTAAAGTGCCTAAACCAAAGAAATATTATTATAGGCCTAAAATTGACAAAGCCCTTAGTGCCACCACAGATGGGGGAACTTATAATGCCGATGCTTCACCTCTCGATAACACTTGATATACACTTTCTGCGCCTAGCTGAAAGGCGTTAAAGAAAAGCGCTTATGGGAGACAACCCATGTTTTTAGTACAGTATTTTTGTTTTATATTTGAGTCTTGGAAGTTTTTTACTACTGTAGCAACCTCTCCTTATCTTAGTTTTGTGTTTTGTTGTGCCAAGTAAAGTCTTTGATAGTAAAGTGAATACTAGATTTGGATTACTGCGCAGAAACAGATTTCTTTGCTGTCACGAATCTGGGTCTAATTCTCTGTAGGTAACTCAGAAAATTATGCCAATTTACGTGAGTGATCCTCAGATATGTTCGCAACTTTCATTCAATTTGGGAATTTTCATTTGAGCAAGTCTGGTGCCTCAATAAAATCCATCTTTACGGACTGTTCTGTTTTGACAGATTCTGCCTTTTATTTCGCATTGCCTCTTTTGCAATGTTGGATGAATTTCTTTGATCCATTAATGTCCAGTAGCTTTATGCAATGTCCAGAAGTGTTAAGAATGATTTTGTCACCTCTGAATATGTTAATTTTTATTGTGCACTAACCCTCTAATGAGTTGTTTCGAGTTTGGTGTGGAGGAAGTTTTCAAGGATCAAGAGAGGAGTATGATGCAATATGATCAAGGAGAGTGAAAGCTCTAAGCTTGGGGATGCCCCGGTGGTTCACCCCTGCATATTTTAAGAAGAATCAAGCGTCTAAGCTTGAGGATGCCCAAGGCATCCCCTTCTTCATCGACAACATTATCAGGTTCCTCCCCTGAAACTATATTTTTATTCCGTCACATCTTACGTACTTTGCTTGAAGCGTCGGTTTGTTTTTGTTTTTGTTTTTGTTTGAATAAAATGGATCCTAGCATTCACTGTATGGGAGAGAGACACGCTCCGCTGTTGCATATGGACAAGTATGTCCTTAGGCTTTACTCATAGTATTCATGGCGAAGGTTGAATCTTCTTCGTTAAATTGTTATATGGTTGGAATCGGGAAATGCTACATGTAGTAATTCTAAAATATCTTGAATAATTTGATACTTGGCAATTGTTGTGCTCATGTTTAAGCTCTTGCATCATATACTTTGCACCCATTAATGAAGAAACACATAGAGCTTGCTAAAATTTGGTTTGCATATTTGGTCTCTCTAAAGTCTAGATAATATCTAGTATTGAGTTTTGAACAACAAGGAAGACGGTGTAGAGTCTTATAATGTTTACAATATGTCTTTTATGTGAGTTTTGCTGCACCGGTTCATCCTTGTGTTTGTCTCAAATAAACCTTGCTAGCCTAAACCTTGTATCGAGAGGGAATACTTCTCATGCATCCAAAATCCTTGAGCCAACCACTATGCCATTTGTGTCCACCATACCTACCTACTACATGGTATATCTCCGCTATTCGAAAGTAAATTGCTTGAGTGCTACCTTTAAAATTCCATCATTCACCTTTGCAATATATAGCTCATGGGACAAATAGCTTAAAAACTATTGTGGTATTGAATATGTACTTATGAACTTTATCTCTTATTAAGTTGCTTGTTGTGCGATAACCATGTTTCTGGGGACGCCATCAACTATTCTTTGTTGAATATCATGTGAGTTGCTATGCATGTCCGTCTTGTCTGAAGTAAGAGAGATCTACCACCTTAATGGTTGGAGCATGCATATTGTTAGAGAAGAACATTGGGCCACTAACTAAAGCCATGAATCATGGTGGAAGTTTCAGTTTTGGACATATATCTTCAATCTCATATGAGAATAATAATTGTTGCCACATGCTTATGCATTAAAGAGGAGTCCATTATCCGTTGTCCATGTTGTCCCGGTATGGATGTCTAAGTTGAGAATAATCAAAAGCGAGAAATCCAAAATGCGAGCTTTCTCCTTAGACCTTTGTACGAGCGGCATGGAGGTACCCCATTGTGACACTTGGTTAAAACATGTGTATTGCGATGATCCGGTAGTCCAAGCTAATTAGGACAAGGTGCGGGCACTATTAGTATACTATGCATGAGGCTTGCAACTTGTAAGATATAATTTACATAACTCATATGCTTTATTACTACCGTTGACAAAATTGTTTCATGTTTTCAAAATAAAAGCTCTAGCACAAATATAGCAATCGATGCTTTCCTCTTTGAAGGACCTTTCTTTTACTTTTAATGTTGAGTCAGTTCACCTATTTCTCTCCACCTCAAGAAGCAAACACTTGTGTGAACTGTGCATTGATTCCTACATACTTGCATATTGCACTTATTATATTACTCTATGTTGACAATTATCCATGAGATATACATGTTATAAGTTGAAAGCAACCGCTGAAACTTAATCTTCCTTTGTGTTGCTTCAATACCTTTACTTTGATTTATTGCTTTATGAGTTAACTCTTATGCAAGACTTATTGATGCTTGTCTTGAAGTACTATTCATGAAAAGTCTTTGCTTTATGATTCATTTTTTTACTCATGTAATTACCATTGTTTTGATCGCTGCATTCATTACATATGTTTACAAATAGTATGATCAAGGTTATGATGGCATGTCACTTCAGAAATTATCTTTGTTATCGTTTTACCTGCTCGGGACGAGCAGAACTAAGCTTGGGGATGCTGATACGTCTCCGACGTATCGATAATTTCTTATGTTCCATGCCACATTATTGATGATATCTACATGTTTTATGCACACTTTATGTCATATTCGTGCATTTTCCGGAACTAACCTATTAACAAGATGCCGAAGAGCCGATTCTGTTGTTTTCGCTGTTTTTGGTTTCGAAATCCTAGTAACGAAATATTCTCGGAATTGGACGAAATCTACGCCCGGGGTCCTATTTTGCCACGAAGCTTCCGGAAGACCGAAGGAGAGTCGAAGTGGGGCCACGAGGCGCCGCCACACTAGGGCGGCGCGGCCTAGGTCTTGGCCGCGCCGGCCTGGCGTGTGGGGCCCTCGTGTGGCCCCCGCGTTGCCCTTCCGCCTACTTAAAGCCTCCGTCGCGAAACCCCCGATACCGAGAGCCACGATACGGAAAACCTTACCGAGACGCCGCCGCCGCCAATCCCATCTCGGGGGATTCCGGAGATCTCCTCCGGCACCCTGCCGGAGAGGGGATTCATCTCCCGGAGGACTCTTCACCGCCATGGTCGCCTCCGGAGTGATGAGTGAGTAGTTCACCCCTGGACTATGGGTCCATAGCGGTAGCTAGATGGTTGTCTTCTCCTCATTGTGCTTCATTGTTGGATCTTGTGAGCTGCCTAACATGATCAAGATCATCTATCCGTAATACTATATGTTGTGTTTGTCGGGATCCGATGGATAGAGAATACTATGTTATGATAATTATCAAGTTATTACCTATGTGTTGTTTATGATCTTGCATGCTCTCCGTTATTAGTAGAGGCTCTGGCCAAGTTTTTGCTCTTAACTCCAAGAGGGAGTATTTATGCTCGATAGTGGGTTCATGCCTCCATTGAATCCGGGACGATGACGGAAAGTTCTAAGGTAGTGGATGTCTTGTTGCCACTAGGGATAAAACATTGATGCTATGTCTAAGGATGTAGTTATTGATTACATTACGCACCATACTTAATGCAATTGTCCGTTGTTTTGCAACTTAATACTGGAAGGGGTTCGGATGATAACCTCGAAGGTGGACTTTTTAGGCATAGATGCATGCTCGGATAGCGGTCTATGTACTTTGTCGTAATGCCCAATTAAATCTCACTATATTTATCATGACATGTATGTGCATTGTTATGCCCTCTCTATTTGTCAATTGCCCGACTGTAATTTGTTCACCCAACATGCTTTTATCTTATGGGAGAGACACCTCTAGTGAACTGTGGACCCCGGTCCTATTCTTTACATCGCATACAATCTCATCGTAATACTTGTTTTACTTGTTTTCTCGCAAACAATCATCTTCCACACAATACGGTTAATCCTTTGTTACAGGCAAGCCGGTGAGATTGACAACCTCACTGTTTCGTTGGGGCAAAGTACTTTGGTTGTGTTGTGCAGGTTCCACGTTGGCGCCGGAATCTCTGGTATTGCGCCGCACTACATCCCGCCGCCATCAACCTTCAACGTGCTTCTTGACTCCTACTGGTTCAATTAAACCTTGGTTTCTTACTGAGGGAAACTTTCCGCTGTGCGCATCACACCTTCCTCTTGGGGTTCCCAACGGACGTGTCAACTACACGCATCAACCCCTGGACTATGGGTCCATAGCAGTAGCTAGATGGTTGTCTTCTCCTCATGTGCTTCATTGTTGGATCTTGTGAGCTGCCTAACATGATCAAGATCATCTATCTGTAATTCTATATGTTGTGTTTGTCGGGATCCGATGGATAGAGAATACTATGTTATGTTGATTATCAATCTATTACCTATGTGTTGTTTATGATCTTGCATTCTCTCCGTTATTAGTAGAGGCTCTGGCCAAGTTTTTGCTCTTAACTCCAAGAGGGAGTATTTATGCTCGATAGTGGGTTCATGCCTCCATTAAATCTGGGACAGTGACAGAAAGTTCTAAGGTTGTGGATGTGCTGTTGCCACTAGGGATAAAACATTGATGCTATGTCCGAGGATGTAGTTATTGATTACATTACGCACCATACTTAATGCAACTGTCTGTTGTTTTGCAACTTAATACTGGGAAGGGGTTTGGATGATAACCTCGAAGGTGGACTTTTTAGGCATAGATGCATGCTTGGATAGCGGTCTATGTACTTTGTCGTAATGCCCAATTAAATCTCACAATATTCATCATATCATGTATGTGCATTGTCATGCTCTCTTTATTTGTCAATTGCCCGACTGTAATTTGTTCACCCAACATGCTATTTATCTTATGGGAGAGACACCTCTAGTGAACTGTGGACCCCGATCCATTCTTTCACATTGAATACAATCTACTGCAATACTTGTTCTACTATTTTCTGCAAACAATCATCATCCACACTATACATCTAATCCTTTGTTACAGCAAGCCGGTGAGATAGACAACCTCACTATTTCGTTGGGGCAAAGTACTTTGGTTGTGTTGTGCAGGTTCCACGTTGGCGCCAGAATCCCTGGTGTTGCGCCGCACTACATCCCGCTGCCATCAAACTTCAACGTGCTTCTTGGCTCCTCCTGGTTCGATAAACCTTGGTTTCTTTCTGAGGGAAAACTTGCTGTTGTACGCATCACGCCTTCCTCTTGGGGTTCCCAACGGACGTGTGCTTTACACGCCATTAGCACGTACTACAAACGCATCCTCAATTGCTTCAACGAGAAGAAGAACTATGGTGTCTACGCCAACATGGAGATGAACCGGAACGAGGGCGCCCTCTCTCACCGTTGGAACATGATCAAGGCGGCGTGTAGCAAGTTCCATGGCTACTATGAGAAGATCAAGGGCCGAAAGGAGAGCGGAAAGACGATGGTGGATTGGGTATGACCTACGCCCATCTTATTCATAATGCATTATAGTTCCATATCTTGATTTGCATCATGTATATGATCCATATTGTTCCATATCTTGTTTTGCATCATGTATATGATCCAACTTGTTCCATATCTTGTTTTGCATCATGTATTGTTAGATGCTCGACGCCCTCGACATGTACAAGAACCAACACGAGGACAAAGACTTACCCTTCATGCATTGCTACAACAAGCTACAAGGTTGCAAGAAATGGGACGACCTCCTCCACACTCTAATGAAGGACGGGGAAGATAGGCCGGTCGATCCAGCCGGCGCCTCCACCGGGCGCCCCATTGGCAACAAGAAGGCCAAGGCCGAGAGGAATGAGGCGCCGGTATTGGCAGCCATGAACGCCTCCATCGAGAAGATGATCATCTCATTCTCGGTGGAGAACAAGAAAGCGGCGGATAGGGCTGCCGTCGTGTAGGCAATCCTCGACAAGCAAGACATGAAGATCGATTTGGAGAGGGAGAGGGTGGAGGCGGCGAAGATGGAAGCTCATGGCGCTGCCATGAAGGCCACCAACGAAGCGACACAGTATCGTTGGCCAAGATGTCTCAAGAATCCAAGATCTTGATGGCCGACATGGAGAAGATGGACCCGTTGGTGCGGGCGTGGCACGAGATGTACCGCGAGCGCATCGGCCAAGAGGTGATGGCGGCGCGAGCTGCGTCGGCGTCTCCCTCGGCAGCCTCCACGTTCATGTCTCCCCCGGCACCGTCCACGTTCATGTCTCCCCCGGCACCGTCCAGGTTCATGCCTCGCCCGGCGCCCGTGGATCCTGTTGCAGCGACGGAGCTGCCGCCGGGGCTCGCCGCCGATGAGGAAGTCGTCGAGGTTGAGCCGCCCGTGACCTCGTTCATCTGATCAGTTGTCTTGGAAGACGTTTTTTTTGCGCCGGAGACGGCGATTTGGTGGCCGTATGTTGGCCCAAACTTCATATTCGAAAACCTATTCGAATTTGGTAGTCGTGTGTTGGCTCAAACTTTAAATTCATAAACTTATTCGAATTTCTATGCTTTTGTTTAAGTTTCCAAATTTAAATTATCTATTGGGGCTGTCGTATGGGGCGCGCCGGTGTGGGAGCAGCTCCCCCAAATAGAGGATGATGTGCCGGCGTCCCCCATACGACAGTGTCAGCGCCCCTGCCGGCGACTATTTGGGGGGCGCCGGTGGAGATACTCTTATGGACCCTTAGTGTTAAAAAAAATAGATCTCGATATGTATAATTCACCCCAAACTAGATTCAAAAAACATGATCCTGCTTTGTTGATTGCCCAGTTCGTCGAGAGCACCAACGCACGATAAACAAGCATGCCTACACGACCAACGGGTCGTCCGGCGCGACGGGCTGGTGGGTCACGTCAATCCCCGGGAGGTCGGGGTTGACGGAGAACCTGAGCCACCGCTTCTTCTCCACGAACTTCAGCGCAGGCTGCAGCACGAGCCCGACGGCCACCGCAACCAGGCTGACCAGCGCCACCTTCAGCGTCGACAGCGCCAGCACCGCCACGATCAGCGCCGTCGCGGGCACCAGCATGGCCACGCACCCGGCCGTGCCCAGCGGCACCCTGTACGGCCGCGGGGCGTCGGGCATCCTCACCCGCAGCAGGACGAACGAGATGAACTCCATCATCATGCCGAAGCAGTAGAGGAAGTTCTCGGCCGCCACGATCTCCTGGAAGCTCATGGTCGACAGCAGCAGCACGCCCGAGGCCGAGAAGAGGATGCCGATCAGCGGTGTCCCGTACCTGGACCGCCACGCGAAGAAGGCCGGCAGCATGCCCCGCTCCGCCATGCCCAGGAGCTGGTACGAGTCGCTGCTCATCTCCGCCACGAACAGCCCCATGTTCGACACCGCCGCCGCCGCCTGCACCCACCACATGAGCCACGCGCCGCCCAGCAGCTTCGCGATGTCGGCGAAGTAGCCGTCCGTCCACTGCCCCCTGTCCAGCGGCACCGCGCCGGTCCCCGCGAGGAGAGGGTACAGGTAGCCGACCACCACGAAGATGACCGCGTAGAACAGCGCCTTGGGCAGCGTCTTGCCGGGGTTCTTCACCTCTCCGGATATCGTGCTGACCGAGTCCCAATAGTTGAGGTTCCAGAACAGAGTGTTCAGGTACAGGTTCCAGTCGACGTCGTGGAGGTCCACCGCGAGCCACCGCGCCGGCCGGAGCTTGGGGATGGAGATGATCCCCATGACGAGGAAAGGCGTGAGGGAGAAGGCCCCGATGCAGATGGCCGCCCACCCCAAGACGGTGAGCCCCCGGTAGTTCAGCAGCGTCAGCAGCGCCGTTAGGCCGACGACGGAAACCGCCCTCGGCGCGCCTCCGCCCAGCGCGGGGACGGCGGACTTGAGATAGTCCAGGAATAGGACAGGGTACAGGGCGTTGTCGATGACGCCACTGAGCCACTTCATCCAGCCCTGCTGGAACCCCCAGTAGGGGCCGAGCGCCGAGGCCACCCACACGACGAACCCGCTGTTCTCCGGGAACATGGTGCCCAGCTCCGCCGTGATCAGCGCCTCCGGTATGCTCCAGATGACGGGGAGGGCCAGGAACCCGACGATGGCGAGGAGCGGCCCTGCAGCGCCCACGGTGTCCTCGATCCCGAACGGCCCGCCGGAGACCTCGTAGAAGATGATGAAGATGAGCGGGACCATCGACAGTTTGCGGAGCGATGGCGCGTCTCCGGAGCTGTCAGGGAGGCCCTGATGCTCCGTGCCCTCCTCCGCGCCCATCGGTGGCGCCGTGCAGGTCGCCGGCTCGGCGTTCTGGGCGGGCTTCTGCTGGAAAAGAAAAGACACAATTCTTCAGATCAAACCATTAGCAGCAAATGCAGCATTGTGGTCTGTGGATACAAGCGGAGTTGCACGTAGCAGCAAGCAAGCAAGCAAGGTGAAATCTTGTACGTAGAAGCAATGCAGCATTAGCTAACACGAGGGTTTCTACAACGAACTGAAGGCAGATGCAAGATCAAATCTTGTGGTGAAACTTGAGGTTTTCGTTCATTCGCGCGCAGGGGAATGATGGCCGAAAGGGAGAAGAGAAGTCTATCATGGGCTTTCTGATCCAACGCCTTAAACCTTTGCTCGTGATAGTATGAGCATCTGTGGGCCGGAGCTACACGGGCCTGCCTCATCTGTCTCAAGGTTTGTGATCGGAACGAACCATTCCCATCCAGACGTCACCTTCCTCAGTGCCCGCAGAATCTAATCTCGCTCAAGTTGCTTGATCGAGCACGACCAGTGCTGACCGGAGCAGCTACCGGCGGCGCGGTGGCCGAAACGAAGCGCAAGTACGGCCGGAAGAAATTGCTTCATAGGATGACTGGAGAAAGTAGTTCGTGGGAGCTCACCTCTTGTCCTATGTCGGCCGTGCCGGAGCTCGATGACGGCGGCGCCGGCGGCGGGTCCCGTACCGCCGCTGCAAGCGCCACCTCCGACCGCTGGGTGCCGGCCATCGGTTGGTGATTCCCCGCCTGTCCCTCAGCTCCTCTCCTCCAACTCCAACTCCAAGGCCGTGCGACGTGGACGTATACTATAAAGTCCAAGCAAGCCCCGAGCAGAGCTAGGCGAAGGGGCCGTTTTATTTCTGGCTGATGCGTGAAGGACCCTCCGAATCCCCAAATTGGGCGCAAGCTTGCACTAATGCAATTGCAGTCTGTAGCAAGAAAACACTGAATATATTCCCCCACACACAAACACAAAAAGAATACTGTACTTACTAAATAATGGTTTTTTATTCAGAGAAACAAAGACCATGGGTCGCGCTCGTGCGGATAACCCAGCACACCAAACATGGCACGTGGGAAGATGTGCGCAGATCGCGAACTCACTGTTGTTTCCTGCCCATGATTTATTGATTAAATTGCAATAAACTGTGTGACGAAAAACTAGCATAAGGGCATCTTCACTCGTGCGACCCATTCTCTCTTGGGCCGTTAGAAATTGGGCCGGACAGTGCACGTTGTCCTCCCTCATCCTCCCTTTGGCCACTCCATGCCCTCCCGTTAGTTTCACACAAGACACATAGAAGCAACTCGTCTTCCCAACCCTTTGCCCTTCATCTCCGTCGCCACCCTCAGAGCAGTGCCGTCGTCCGCACTTTCGCTTATCGTTGCCGTCGCCAGTTCCTAGCGGTTCGTGCTGCCCACCAACCACGGTCTCTGGCCACCGAGTACGCCATCGACAACTGTTCTTGTTGGCCGTTGCCGCCCCCGGCCATAGTCGACACTTCCCCATTTCAAGCAAGGGCGCTTACCGCGCGTGCTGCTAGATGTGGATGCGCATTGTCCGTCATCTAGCCATAGGCCACGACATCAACTCTTTTGCAAACGCGTCGCTCGGCGGTGCGTCCACAACCTGCTCGTCCGGTGGCCCGATCGACCCTTGAGGTATGAATGGAGTCCAAGTTTCTTTCTCCTCCATTGCAGCGGCGAGGGCATAGACATTGGACTGACATATTTATTTCTCTTGTGCAGATGAGTAGTAAGGCAATTGAGTTTTTCTACAAAAACTTCATCGAATCATCATCGAACGAGGAGTCTGGCGGTGAGACCGAACTCGTGTTCACCGCTGCAAGCATGGCACATGACCATTTTTCGCTCCCAAAGCGCAGGGGTGGGTCATCGGTGAAGCGCAGGACCAACAAAGACCGAAATCGAGTCGGTGGACACGAAAGCTTTATGCGGTGAAGCATCATGGGAATTGCGTAGAAGCTTCCGCTCGACCTGGACCCTTGGTTCTTCAGGGCGGTGGACAAATTGCGTAGAAGCTTCCTCTGGGCAGGCAAGGATGATGCCCAAGGAGGTTGCTCCGTCATGGCATGAGCCTCGGTGTGCCAGCCAAAGAGTCTCGGCAGTCTGGGCCTGCACGACCTTAGGCAGATGAACGTTGTCCTCCATGCATGGTGGGTGTGGCTGCAGAAAATGGATGGATCCAAGCCTTGGAATGGCCTCCATGTGCGGGTGTGCCAGGGCTCCCTCGCGTTGTTCAACGCTTCTGTTTGGATTGACCTGGGTGATGGTGCTTCTGTCCTATACTAGGAAGATGCATGAATCGGAGGCCTCCCGGCCGTTGCCATCGTGCCTAACCTTATCAAGCTAATTCAGCCGGTTGTGCAGTGGCGGCGCACCGTTCGCAATGGCCTCGCCAGCAACAGTTGGGCTTCTGACATCGTGGGCGTGCTTACGGTGGATGTGGCTATGTAGTACCTAAGGCTATGGGCAGCGGTCAGGGCGTGCCGTTCGAGGGGCACGACACGCCTGTTCCGGATTCTTTTCGATGAAAGTGGCAAGGAGATGGCCAATTATTGCCCCGCTTGCTTTTCCAAGGCACTACCGGCCTCCCCAATGCGTAGCTTGTCTGGAACTGGTTTGCGCCGCTTAAGTACAAGATGCACGCTTGGCTTGCTTTGCACAGGTGATGCTGGATGGCGGATCGTCAGCTACGCCGCAGACAGCTTTCCCACACCATCTGCCCGCTCTGCGACGTCGCCAGCGAGACGCTCGACCACCTATCTCTACACTGCGGTTTCACGCGTGGTGTTCGGTTTGGGCTGGTCGCCCGCCTTGGTTTGTCACGCATCGCTGACGGTGGCCTCAATGTTTGGTGGATTCAAGCTACTCATCGCTTCGCTCTGATGGACCGGAAGAAGGCGAACTTGCTAGTCATGCTCGCCATGCGCATGTTGTCGCAACACGAGGATCTTCGAGGGCAAGTGTACATCCATGTCGATCACTGATGACCCACAAGTATAGGGGATCGCAGCAGTCTTCAAGGGAAGTAAAACCCAAATTTATTGATTCGACACAAGGGGAGGTAAAGAATACTTATAAGGCTTAACAGCGAAGTTGTCAATTCAGTTGCACCTAGAAAAGCACTAGTAGCAGGGGTGATGTGAAAGCATCAGTAATATGAGAGCAATGGCAATAGTAACACAGCAGCAATAGAAGTAACATAGAGGAGATGGCACCAGAAAGTATTCCAGTGTGTAGTTGACTGTAGAGCAATGATAATGACAGAAGGACCGGGGTTCCCAGCTATCTACACTAGTGGTAACTCTCCAAACAAATAACATGTGTTGAGTGAACAAATTATAGTTGGGCAATTGATAATTGTGAGGGCATGACAATTCATGCTATGCTAAGATAAAGGTTACTGTAGTATTTAATTGGGAATTACAACATAATACATAGACCGTAATCCAACTGCGTCTATGACTAATAATCCACCTTCATGTTATCATCCGAACCCCTTCCAGTATTAAGTTGCAAGCAACAAATTATCGCATTAAGCAATGTGCGTAAAGTAAAAACTAAAATTATCCTTAGACAAAACGTTGTTATTTTCTTCCTAGTAGCAATAGCACATCTACAATCTTAGAAGTTATTGTCACTATTCCAGAAAACTAGAGGCATGAACCCACTATCGAGCATAAATATTCTCTCTTGAAGATACATGCAACTACTTGATCAGGGTAGCTACAAGTACCGGAGAGCATGCAAGATCCTAAATAATAGTAGTATGATAATATGATGAACAATCTGATCACAATTCCATAACTTATCGGATCCCAACAAACACAACACTGATTACATCATATGGATCTCAATCATGTAAGGCATCTCATGAGATCATTGTATTGAAATACATGGGAGAGAAAGTACCAACTAGCTACAGCCGAGAACCCACAGTCCAGGGGGAACTACTCACAAACCATCATGGAGTCAAAATGGAGGCGGTGGAGTCGATGGAGATGGCTCCGAGGGTCAATCCCTGTCCCGGCAGGGTGCTGAAACAGGAACTTCTGACCCCCGAAACTTGTTGATTGCGCGTAATTAACACGTCCGTTGGGAACCCCAAGAGGAAGGTATGATGCGCACAGTAGCAAGTTTTCCCTCAGAAAGAAACCAAGGTTTATCGAACCAGGAGGAGCCAAGAAGCACGTCGAAGGTTGATGGCGGCGGGATGTAGTGCGGCGCAACACCAGGGATTCCGGCGCCAACGTGGAACCTGCACAACACAACCAAAGTACTTTGCCCCAACGAAACAAGTGAGGTTGTCAATCTCACCGGCTTGCTGTAACAAAGGATTAGATGTATAGTGTGGATGATGATTGTTTGCAGAAAACAGTAGAACAAATATTGCAGTAGATTGTATTCAATGTAAAAGAATGGACCGGGGTCCACAGTTCACTAGAGGTGTCTCTCCCATAAGATAAATAGCATGTTGGGTGAACAAATTACAGTCGGGCAATTGACAAATAGAGAGGGCATGACCATGCACATACATGATATGATGAGTATTGTGAGATTTAATTGAGCATTACGACAAAGTACATAGACCGCTATCCAAGCATGCATCTATGCCTAAAAAGTCCACCTTCGAGGTTATCATCCGAACCCCTTCCAGTATTAAGTTGCAAACAACAGACAATTGCATTAAGTATGGTGCGTAATGTAATCAATAACTACATCCTCGGACATAGCATCAATGTTTTATCCCTAGTGGCAACAAGACATCCACAACCTTAGAACTTTCCGTCACTCGTCCCGCATTTAATGGAGGCATGAACCCACTATCGAGCATAAATACTCCCTCTTGGAGTTAAGAGTAAAAACTTGGCCAGAGCCTCTACTAATAAGTAATAACGGAGAGCATGCAAGATCATAAACAACACATAGGTAATAGATTGATAATCAACATAACATAGTATTCTCTATCCATCGGATCCCGACAAACACAACATATAGCATTACAGATAGATGATCTTGATCATGTTAGGCAGCTCACAAGATCCGACAATGAAGCACATGAGGAGAAGACGACCATCTAGCTACTGCTATGGACCCATAGTCCAGGGGTGAACTACTCACTCATCACTCCGGAGGCGACCATGGCGGTGAAGAGTCCTCCGGGAGATGATTCCCCTCTCCGGCAGGGTGCCGGAGGCGATCTCCTGAATCCCCCGAGATGGGATTGGCGGCGGTGGCGTCTCTGGAAGGTTTTCCGTATCGTGGCTCTCGGTACTGGGGGTTTCGCGACGAATACTATATGTAGGCGGAAGGGCAGGTAAAGAGGCGACGCGAGGGGCCCACACAACAGGGCCGCGCGGCCAGGAGGTGGGCCGCGCCGCCCTGGCGTGTCGCCGCCTCGTCGCCTCAATTCGTTTCCCTTTCGGTCTTCTGGAAGCTTCGTGGCAAAATAGGCCCTCGGGCGTTGATTTCGTCCAATTCCGAGAATATTTCCTTACTAGGATTTCTGAAACCAAAAACAGCAGAAAACAAGCAATCGGCTCTTCGGCATCTCGTTAATAGGTTAGTGCCGGAAAATGCATAAATATGACATAAAGTATGCATAAAACATGTAGATATCATCAATAATGTGGCATGGAACATAACAAATTATCGATACGTCGGAGACGTATCAGCATCCCCAAGCTTAGTTCCTGCTCGTCCCGAGCAGTAAACGATAACAAAGATAATTTCGGAGTGACATGCCATCATAACCTTGATCATACTATTGTAAGCATATGTAATGAATGCAGCGATCAAAACAATGGTAATGACATGAGTAAACAAATGAATCATAAAGCAAAGACTTTTCATGAATAGTACTTTCAAGACAAGCATCAATAAGTCTTGCATAAGAGTTAACTCATAAAGCAATAAATCAAAGTAAAGGTATTGAAGCAACACAAACGAAGATTAAGTTTCAGCGGTTGCTTTCAACTTATAACATGCATATCTCATGGATATTGTCAATGTAAAGTAATATAACAAGTGCAATATGCAAGTATGTAGGAATCAATGCACAGTTCACACAAGTGTTTGCTTCTTGAGGTGGAGAGAGATAGGTGAACCGACTCAACATAAAAGTAAAAGAAATGCCCTTCGCAGAGGGAAGCATTGATTGCTATATTTGTGCTAGAGCTTTGGTTTTGAAAACAAGAAACAATTTTGTCAACGGTAGTAATAAAGCATATGTGTTATGTAAATTATATCTTACAAGTTGCAAGCCTCATGCATAGTATACTAATAGTGCCCGCACCTTGTCCTAATTAGCTCGGATTACCGGGATTATCGCAATACACATGTTTTAACCAAGTGTCACAAAGGGGTACCTCTATGCCGCCTGTACAAAGGTCTAAGGAGAAAGCTCGCATTTGGATTTCTCGCTTTTGATTATTCTCAACTTAGACATCCATACCGGGACAACATAGACAACAGATAATGGACTCCTCTTTAATGCATAAGCATGTAGCAACAATTAATGTTCTCATATGAGATTGTGGATATATGTCCAAAACTGTAACTTCCACCATGGATCATGGCTTTAGTTAGCGGCCAATGTTCTTCTCTAACAATATGCATGCTCTAACCATTAAATGAGTGGTAAATCTCCCTTACTTCAGACAAGACGGACATGCATAGCAACTCACATGATATTCAACAAAGAGTAGTTGATGGCGTCCCCGGGAACATGGTTATCGCACAACAAGCAACTTAATAAGAGATAAAGTGCATAAGTACATATTCAATACCACAATAGTTTTTAAGCTATTTGTCCCATGAGCTATATATTGCAAAGGTAAAGAATGGAAATTTTAAAGGTAGCACTCAAGCAATTTACTTTGGAATGGCGGAGAAATACCATGTAGTAGGTAGGTATGGTGGACACAAATGGCATAGTGGTTGGCTCAAGGATTTTGGATGCATGAGAAGTATTCCCTCTCGATACAAGGTTTAGGCTAGCAAGGTTATTTGAAACAAACACAAGGATGAACCGGTGCAGCAAAACTCACATAAAAGACATATTGTAAACATTATAAGACTCTACACCGTCTTCCTTGTTGTTCAAACTCAATACTAGAAATTATCTAGACTTTAGAGAGACCAATTATGCAAACCAAATTTAGCAAGCTCTAGGTGTTTCTTCATTAATAGGTGCAAAGTGTATGATGCAAGATCTTAAACATGATCACAACAATTGCCAAGTATCAAATTATTCAAGACATTTTAGAATTACTACATGTAGCATTTCCCGATTCCAACCATATAACAATTTAACGAAGAAGATTCAACCTTCGCCATGAATACTATGAGTAAAGCCTAAGGACATATTTGTCCATATGCAACAGCGGAGCGTGTCTCTCTCCCACACAATGAATGCTAGGATCCATTTTATTCAAACAAAAACAAAAACAAAAACAAACCGACGCTCCAAGCAAAGCACATAAGATGTGATGGAATAAAAATATAGTTTCAGGGGAGGAACCCGATAATGTTGTCGATGAAGAAGGGGATGCCTTGGGCATCCCCAAGCTTAGACGCTTGAGTCTTCTTAAAATATGCAGGGGTGAACCACCGGGGCATCCCCAAGCTTAGAGCTTCCACTCTCCTTGATCATATTGTATCATCTCCCTCTCTTGATCCTTGAAAACTTCCTCCACACCAAACTCGAAACAACTCATTAGAGGGTTAGTGCATAATAAAAATTCACATGTTCAGAGGTGAAATAATCATTCTTAACACTTCTGGACATTGCACAAAGCTACTGGACATTAATGGAACAAAGAAATTCATCCATCATAGCAAAAGAGGCAATGCGAAATAAAAGGCAGAATCTGTCAAAACAGAACAGTCCGTAAAGACAGATTTTATTGAGGCACCAGACTTGCTCAAATGAAAATGCTCAAATTGAATGAAAGTTGCGTACATATCTGAGGATCATGCACGTAAATTGGCATATTTTTCTGAGCTACCTACAGAGAGGCAGGTCGAAATTCGTGACAGAAAAGAAATCTGTTTCTGCGCAGTAATCCAAATCTAGTATGAACCTTACTATCAACGACTTTACTTGGCACAACAATGCACAAAACTAATATAAGGAGAGGTTGATACAGTAGTAAACAACTTCCAAGACTCAAATATAAAATAAAAGTACTATAGTAAAAACATGGGTTGTCTCCCTTAAGCGCTTTTCTTTAACGCCTTTCAGCTAGGCGCAGAAAGTGTGTATCAAGTATTATCAAGAGATGGAGCATCGATATCATAAGCTCCCCCATCTGTAGTGGTACTAAGGGCTTTGTCAATTTTAGTCCTATAATAATATTTTTTTGGTTTAGGCACTTTAGAGACATACATAAACTTTTGCTCCTTTCCCACATAAGCTTTCTCTCTAAACTTTATAGATGAAAAGGTTGAACCCAATGTTCCCATAGCCTCTTCGAGTTCACTAATCCTTTGGGTTTGATTATCATGAATAGCACAAGATTCTAAGATGGCGATTCTCTCATTAATTCCACCTAGAGATTTATCAAGTTTATCAGTGCTATCAAGTAATGCTCCCAAAGTAGTCTCAATACTTGGAAGGTTTTGCTCTATGGTTTCCAGCTTTTTCATGACATCTTCAAGAGAGGTTTCAATTTTAACTTCATTAACAGATGGTATTCCAAATAAACTCTCAATAATGCAACTAGCTTCTAAAACAGGAGCGCCTAGGAAGTTACCTCCCGCGAGACAATCAAGAACATACCTATTCCAGCTAGAGATACCAACATAAAAATTCCTGAGTAGGATAGTGGTGGAGTGTTTCTTAGTGCACCTATTATGGGCATCACTAATTCTATACCAAGCATCTTTTAAACATTCTCCCCCTTGTTGCTTAAACGAACGAACTTCAACTTCAGGATTACTCATTTTAGCAGTAGTAAATAAAGCAAACTAGATAAAGTAAATGCAAGTAACTAATTTTTTGTGTTTTTGATATAGAGTGCAAGACAGTAAATAAAGTAAAGCTAGCAACTAATTTTTTGTGTTTTCATATAATGCAGCAAACAAAGTAGTAAATAAAATAAAGCAAGACAAAAACAAAGTAAAGAGATTGGATTGTGGAGACTCCCCTTGCAGCGTGTCTTGATCTCCCCAAGCAACGGCGCCGTAAAAAGAGCTTGATTGCGCGTAATTAACACGTCCGTTGGGAACCCCAAGAGGAAGGTATGATGCGCACGAGTAGCAAGTTTTCCCCGGAAAGAAACCAAGGTTTATCGAACCAGGAGGAGCCAAGAAGCACGTCGAAGGTTGATGGCGGCGGGATGTAGTGCGGCGCAACACCAGGGATTCCGGCGCCAACGTGGAACCTGCACAACACAACCAAAGTACTTTGCCCCAACGAAACAGTGAGGTTGTCAATCTCACCGGCTTGCTGTAACAAAGGATTAGATGTATAGTGTGGATGATGATTGTTTGCAGAAAACAGTAGAACAAATATTGCAGTAGATTGTATTCAATGTAAAAGAATGGACCGAGGTCCACAGTTCACTAGAGGTGTCTCTCCCATAAGATAAATAGCATGTTGGGTGAACAAATTACAGTCGGGCAATTGACAAATAGAGAGGGCATGACCATGCACATACATGATATGATGAGTATTGTGAGATTTAATTGGGCATTACGACAAAGTACATAGACCGCTATCCAGCATGCATCTATGCCTAAAAAGTCCACCTTCGAGTTATCATCCGAACCCCTTCCAGTATTAAGTTGCAAACAACGGACAATTGCATTAAGTATGGTGCGTAATGTAATCAATAACTACATCCTCGGACATAGCATCAATGTTTTATCCCTAGTGGCAACAAGACATCCACAACCTTAGAACTTTCCGTCATTGTCCCGGATTTAATGGAGGCATGAACCCACTATCGAGCATAAATACTCCCTCTTGGAGTTAAGAGTAAAAACTTGGCCGAGCCTCTACTAATAACGGAGAGCATGCAAGATCAGAAACAACACATAGGTAATAGATTGATAATCAACATAACATAGTATTCTCTATCCATCGGATCCCGACAAACACAACATATAGCATTACAGATAGATGATCTTGATCATGTTAGGCAGCTCACAAGATCCGACAATGAAGCACATGAGGAGAAGACGACCATCTAGCTACTGCTATGGACCCATAGTCCAGGGGTGAACTACTCACTCATCACTCCGGAGGCGACCATGGCGGTGAAGAGTCCTCCGGGAGATGATTTCCCTCTCCGGTAGGGTGCCGGAGGCGATCTCCTGAATCCCCCGAGATGGGATTGGCGGCGGCGGCGTCTCTGGAAGGTTTTCCGTATCGTGGCTCTCGGTACTGGGGGTTTCGCAACGAAGACTATATGTAGGCGGAAGGGCAGGTAAAGAGGCGACATGAGGGGCCCACACAACAGGGCCGCGCGGCCAGGAGGTGGGCCGCGCGCCCTGGCGTGTCGCCGCCTCGTCGCCTAAATTTGTTTCCCTTTCGGTCTTCTGGAAGCTTCGTGGCAAAATAGGCCCCTGGGCGTTGATTTCGTCCAATTCCGAGAATATTTCCTTACTAGGATTTCTGAAACCAAAAACAGCAGAAAACAGAATCGGCTCTTCGGCATCTCGTTAATAGGTTAGTGCCGGAAAATGCATAAATATGACATAAAGTATGCATAAAACATGTAGATATCATCAATAATGTGGCATGGAACATAAGAAATTATCGATACGTCGGAGACGTATCACTTGTCTGTACGATGGCGGTGGCGACGGAACTTTTCTTGGACGGAGGCTCTAGTTTTTGAGTTTTTCCCGAGATCGTGAATAAATAGGCGGAAGGGCGAGGTCGGCGGCCGCCTGGGGGGGGGGGCCACACCACCCCTTTGGCGCGGGCCACACCCTGGCCGCGCCATGGGGTGGTCTGGCCGCCCTGTGGCCCCTCCTCATCCCACCCCTAGACTTTGTCTTCGTTATGGTAGAATATTGACTTCGGCTTTTGTTTCGTACAATTTCGAGAATATTTCCTGTACAACTTTTCTGAAATACAAAACAACAGAAAACAGGGAAATGACACTGTGGCATCTTGTCAATAGGTTAGCGCCGGAAAATGTATAAAAGTGCAACGAAGTGTAAACAAAATATATAGAAATTGGTGTAAAACAAGCATGGATAATCAAAAATTATAGATACGTTTGCAACGTATCAAGCATCCCCAAGATTAACTCCTGGTCATCCTCGAGTAGGTAAGTGACAACAAAAAATAATTTTTGAGGTGACATGAAGCCAACACAATCTTGATCAAGTTATTGTAAAAGTATTGTGAGCTAGGATCAAAATACTCTAAACATAGGCATGATAAATATAATTCTAACAATGGATCTTAGCAACTATGTTATAGCAAGAGAAGTAACTCAAACAAAAAAATCATGAATAATAATGCACTGAAAGCAACTATTTATTTTTTAGCATAGAAAAAACATAGCAAAGTGGTATTCAACTTGTCCTTTATGAAGTAGCAAAACATAAATGCCAGGACATAATATTCACTGTTTTATGATCTTACCTGCAAGTTGTATACACATATTGCTGTCCGGAACCCGAGGCCCCAAAGTGACAGAAATTGGGACAACCGGAGGGGAAGGCTGTGATATGAGGATCACATGTGTTCACGGAGTGTTAATGCTTTGCTCCGGTACTCTATTAAAAGGAGTACCTTAATTACCAGTAGTTTCCCTAGAGGCCTGGCTGCCACCGGCTGGTAGGACAAAAGATGTTGTGCAAGTTTCTCATTGCGAGCACGTACGACTATATACGGAACACATGCCTATGGTTATTTAGTACTTGGATACCGCTTTATTATTATCTGCAAATGCCCTGCCTTGATTGTTACATGAGTTCTCTCATCCATGCAGCGCCTGTTCATCCATCCTTGTGCCTACAGTATTTTAATCCTGCTGTTTACTATAATCACTACTGATGTCTTTATTACTCTGTTGCTTATATTTCACTACTGCTACTGCTATAAAACTGTTGCTACTGATAAACTCTTGCGAGCAAGTCTGTTTCCAGGTGCAGCTTAATTGACAACTCAGTTGTTAAGGCTTACAAATATTCTTTGGCTCCCCTTGTGTCGAATCAATAAATTGGGTTTTACTTCCCTCGAAGACTGTTGCGATCCCCTATACTTGTGGGTCATCAAGACTATTTTCACGGCGCCGTTGCCGGGGAGCATAGCTTTATTTGCAAGTTCACCTGAATTGATATTGTTCGCTGTAAATCCTCCATCATGGGTAAACCTCGCGATGCTAAAGTCGCCATATTACCATTCACTACAAGAAAAGGTACAACTCTGAGTACCTCTGCTGCTCTTGATTCACCATCTGTGATAAGTAAACTTGTTTCACCACCACAAGCTTCACATGCTGGTACCTCTGCTGAATCTGAAAATTCCTCTTATAATTTTTATGATGCTTCTGCTGTGCTTGATGATAATGGTTCATTAGGTTCTTTTCTAGATGCTACAATTGCTAGGTCTACACAAATTGAAAGTATTGAAATTCCTAATGAAAATAATGCTACACCTGTTAATTCACCTGAGTCTGTTGAACACTCTAGTGATGATCTTGATGAAGATTATGTGGAACTTGATGATGATTTTATTGATAAATGTAATGCTACTACTGATGCAAGTAATATTAAAAAGCTTCTTGCACAACGTGCTGTTAGATATAAACTGTCTCCTAATCCTAAATTTGCCACATCTCCTATAAACATTAAGGATAAGGATTATGATTTCTCTCTTGATTTATCTCATATATCTATTGTTGATAAAACACCTTTTTGTGGTACTGAAAAAGAAAGTGCTGTAGAGCACATGAATGAGCTCTCCACTTTGAGTAGCTTGTTTTCTGATGATATCAAGAAGCGTACTTATTTTGTTGCTAAAATATTTCCTTTCTCATTAAAAGATGATGCTAAAACTTGGTATAATAGTTTTCCTCCTGATTCTATTGATAGTCCAAAAGGTTTGCTTGATGTTTTCTTTCGGAAATATTTTCCTGCTAGTGCTCAACATATTGCCTTGCAGAAAATTTATAGTTTTGACCAGGAAGATGGAGAGAAATTGCTTGAAGCTTGGGCAAGGTTTTGCTCTCTTATCAGAGCTCGGCCTGGACATGATTTGGAAAAGCATGACCTACTTGATATATTTTATAGTGGACTAACCATTGAGTCTAGGGCATACCTGGATAGTTGTGTCTGGTTGTGTTTTCAGGAAAAGAACTCCGGACGAAGTCTGAAGAATTATTGGCTAGAATAGGCCGAAATCATGATGATTGGACTACACCTGAACCAACCCCAACACCAATATTGAAGAAGAGGGGTATGATTAAATTAAATGATGAAGATATGAGGGAAGCCAAGAAATCTCTTAAAGAGAAGGGTATTAAATTTGAAGATGTGAAGAATTTACCCCCCATAGAAGATTTTTGTAAGATAACTCCCCCTTCATCCACAATTGAGGTACATTCTCTTCAACGCTTTGATAAAGAAGATATTCCTTACTCAAAACCTCCTGATCAATGTTTAGATGAGTTTGATAATTATGTTGTTAAGCAATATAATTTCAATATGAGAGTAGAGAATCATTTAATGGAAAATTCTCGAGCTATTAGTAAATTGCATAATATTGTAGAGAGAACCTCCAATGATGTTAAGATGCTTGTTAAACATTTTCATATGGTTCAAACTCAAATTGATCAACTCACTAAAGTGCAAAATGACTTGTTAAAAAATACTTCTAAAGAAAAATATGCTTATGAAGTAACAACTAGAGGTGGTGTTTCTACTCATGATCCCCTATACCCCAAGGGGCATCCCAAAAGAGTTGAACAAGATTCTCAATGAACTAAAGAAACTAGTGCTCCTTCTAAGAAAAAGAAGAAGAAACATAAAACTGTTGTAGAACCCTCTGAGCCTGTTAATGATCCTAATAGTATTTCTATTTCTGATGCTGAAACTGAAAGTGGTAATGAACATGATAAAGATAATGATAATAATGATGTTTCTGATGAAGAAGAGGTTGAAGATGAACCTGAAAAGCATGCTAAAAATAAAAAGTATACTAAGGAAGATTTTATTGCTAAGAAACATGGTAATGAAAGAGAACCTTGGGTTCAAAAGCAAATGCCTTTTCCTGCTAAGAAACTAAAATCAAAGGAGGAAGAACACTATAATAAATTTTGTGATTGGATGAAACCTTTGTTCCTGCAAATCCATTTGACTGATGCTATTAAATTGCCTCCTTATTCAAAGTATATGAAAGATATTGTCTCTAACAAAAGGAAAATTCCTAATGAGGAGATTTCCACTATGCTTGCTAATTACTCTTTCAATGGCAAGGTTCCAAAGAAGCTGGGAGATCCAGGTATACCGACTATTCCTTGTTCAATCAAGAATAATTATGTTAGAACTGCTCTATGTGATTTGGGAGCAGGAGTTAGTGTAATGCCTTTTTCTCTTTACAAGAGACTTTATTTAGATAAGTTGATACCAACTGATATATCTTTGCAAATGGCTGATAAATCTACTGATGTTCCTGTTGGTATATGTGAGGATGTTCCTGTTCAAGTTACTAATAATTGCTTAATATTAACTGATTTTGTTGTGTTGGAAATGCCTGAAGATGATAATATGTCTATTATTCTTGGGAGACCTTTTCTTAACACTGCAGGGGCTGTTATTGATTGCAATAAAGGAAAAGTTACTTTCAATGTTGATGACAAGGAGCATACTGTTTATTTTCCCAAGAGGATTGACAAAGTATATGGAGTCAATACAATTTCTAATTTGAGAACTATCAAAGTGGGAGCTATTGATTGTCCTATATATCAGCCTAAACAAGGATATCAAAGTATTATGATTGGATCCATATCAATACAATATAAGGTAACATGATTGATTTGAAGTTTATTTCTTCTTATATCATGTAAAATTTATTTTGTGGCAAGACTTGATCAACCTTGTCAACAAGTACATTTTATATGCATAGAGGAGCTAAGCAACATTTCTTTCTCCACACTTGTTTTACTTGCTATAGTACCACTTGTTTTGCAAGGTGCTTTAGTCGTTTAGAAATTTGAAAATCTTTTTCTGCCCTGTAATAGTTATTTTATCACCCAGAAATGTGCATTTTTTCGAAGTTTTCAAAAATTTACAAAAAATATACCGATGGTCTTATTTTTCGAAATGCAACCTGGGAGTGCCTGGGGCTGACCAGTGGGGCACCCCAGGGTGGCACCCCATGTGCCGGCGCGGCCAGCAAGGGGGGCGCGCCACCCTGTGGTGAGAGCCCCACTGATACGTCTCAAACGTATCTATAATTTCTTATGTTCCATGCTAGTTTTATGAAAATACTCACATGTTTTATATACACTTTACATCATTTTGATGCATTTTCCGACACTAACCTATTAACCAGATGCCGAAGCGCCAGTTCCTGTTTTCTGCTGTTTTTGGTTTCAGAAATCTTACACGGGAAATATTCTCGGAATTGGACGAAACAAAAGCCCACGGTCTTATTTTCCACGGAGCTTTCCAGAACACCGAAGGAGAGACGGAGGGGGCCCAAGGCGGCCCCACACCCTAGGGCGGCGCGGCCAAGAGGTGGGGCGCGCCCCCCTATGGGGTGGGCCCCTCGGCCGCCTCCCGACTCTGCCCCTTCGACTATATAAACTCTCTGTCGCGAAAACCCTAGTACCGAGAGCCACGATACGAGAAAAGTTCCAGAGACGCCGCCGCCGCCAATCCCATCTCGGGGGATTCTGGAGATCGCCTCCGGCACCCTGCCGGAGAGGGGAATCATCACCGGAGGACTCTACATCATCATGCCCGCCTCCGGATTGATGCGTGAGTAGTTCATCCTTGGACTATGGGTCCATAGCAGTAGCTAGATGGTTGTCTTCTCCTCTTGTGCTATCATGTTTAGATCTTGTGAGCTGCCTATCATGATCAAGATCGTCTATTTGTAATGCTACATGTTGTGTTTGTTGGGATCCGATGAATATGGAATACTATGTCAAGTTGATTATTGATCTATCATATATGTGTTGTTTATGATCTTGCATGCTCTCCGTTGCTAGTAGAGGCTCTGGCCAAGTTGATACTTGTGACTCCAAGAGGGAGTATTTGTGCTCGATAGTGGGTTCATGCCTCCATTGAATCTGGGACAGTGACAGAAAGTTCTAAGGTTGTGGATGTGCTGTTGCCACTAGGGATAAAACATCAATGCCTTGTCTAAGGATATTTGTGTTGATTACATTACGCACCATACTTAATGCAATTGTCTGTTGTTTGCAACTTAATACTCGGAAGGGGTGCGGATGCTAACTCGAAGGTGGACTTTTTAGGCATAGATGCATGCTGGATAGCGGTCTATGTACTTTGTCGTAATGCCCTAAGTAAATCTCATATTAGTCATCATGATATGTATGTGCATTGTTATGCCCTCTCTATTTGTCAATTGCCCAACTGTAATTTGTTCACCCAACATGCTATTAATCTTATTGGAGAGACACCACTAGTGAACTGTGGACCCCGGTCCATTCTTTTACATCTGAAATAAAATCTACTGCAATCTTTGTTCTCTGTTGTTCTTCGCAAGCAAACATCATTCTCCACACCATACGTTTAATCCTTTGTTTACAGCAAGCCGGTGAGATTGACAACCTCACTGTTAAGTTGGGGCATTTTGATTGTGTTGTGCAGGTTCCACGTTGGCGCCGGAATCCCTGGTGTTGCGCCGCACTACACTCCTCCACCAACAACCTTCACATGGCCTTCATCTCCTACTGGTTCGATAACCTTGGTTTCTTACTGAGGGAAAACTTGATGTTGTACGCATCACACCTTCCTCTTGGGGTTCCCAACGGACGTGTGCTTCACGCATTATCACCCACCTGGCCCCACTCAGTCATCCCTTCCACTCATTCCACTCTCTCTCCCGAAAAAACTCGGCCCAGTTCGTTCTCACTCGCGTTTTCGCCCAAGAGCTCAGGATTTTTCGATCTCTTTGCTCAGCCCAGATTTCAGTCTGAAATTTGGCACATTTGCTCTCCGGTATGTGACTCCTCCGATTATCCAAATAGAATTTTGTTTGGTTGAGTATATCTTGAGTAATTTGCTGATGTAGGTGACATGTTAAGTGAGCTTGCATGCTTGTTCTAAGTTGTAAAAATTAGTTTTGATGCATGTTTAGTGCTCTACCAAGTTCCTATAGTAGTTTCCCTCATTATTATGTCTCGAAATCAACTTTTATAATGATTGTTGAATTTTTTTAGAAAATTGAATGGAATAGACACCAACTCAACCAACATGAATTGGAGGTCCATGAAGTTATGAGAGTTCACCGTGAAGAGGGAGTATAACCCTCCTACTACCCATGCACCGATTTCATGAAGAGTGCGGGAATTTTTCAGGATGTTCAAAATCTAATTTCTAATGCAGGGTTAGAAGATTTTGTTGTTGGTGAACCTTACCAATATGCAAAACTAACCATGTCAGTGGTGCAGGATTTTGAATTCCATTGGTCCCAACCTAACCCCATGGTTCGATATAAAATCTACAATAAAACTATCAACTTGTCCTTTGATGATTTTTGTGCAGCTATTAAAGTGCCACAATGGGGATCGTGTGAGAAGATTAGGGGGCTGCCAAAGCAACTCTTGAAGCTATACGAGATGATCTGTCAGGGGAGAAGCTTCTCAGATGAGAGTGGTAAAATTCATAGTATTCAACTCCCATCTATTCGCTATTTTGCTTACTTTATCACCAAGTGCATTCTTGCTAGAAAGAATGCAAATAAGTTATCCATCCATGACTTGGCTTTCCTAGCTGCTGCATTGCAACATGATAGGACTTATAATTTGGGTGCTTTGATAGCTTTTAGGCTTGCCACTAACCGTGATAAAGGAGGAATTTGCGGAGGTCTCATTGCCTCTCGTTTGCTAGCTATGCATGGTGTAGAACCTCACCCTCTTGATGTTCAGCTTTCTATAGAGAAACTTGATATTGTTTCCATGATAAAACATGACTTTGTTTCTAATTGGTCTAACTTGAGTAACCTGTCCTATGAGATAACCTTTTTCAAGAAAAAGTGGAGAGTAACTAAATCCGAAAGGCTAGTTGTATTGCCTGCACCTGCTTTGTTTAACCTTGATTCCAGGGAAAGTTTGTTGGTCACAGAAGATGAACTTGATGCATACATAGAGAAGAGCGGCCGTCATGCAGGGGACGGCATAGAGGAGGCCGAGGAACCCCTCGACTTGTCACCCGACGCAGCAAGTTCTTCACATCAGCATCTCGGGCATGTGGAGCCTTCATCCTTTTCTGCGGCACAGGGACCTTACTACGACCACGCCATGTATGATCTACCGGCGTGGAACCCTGACCCTCGCTGGGGTTGATCTCCACTTAGGCCAAAAGCCTAAGCTTGGGGGGAGGTATGCCGGCATCACTCATTCATTGCATATTACAATTGCCGGATATGTGTACATACTTGTTTCGCTTCTTATGGTTGCCTCTAATATGAGGAAGATAATATTTGGGGAAGTGTTGTCTAAAAACAGATTCTGGACTGATACCAAAAACATTCCTAAAAATAGCCAGAACGTTATTTTGAGAAGCCAATTTTTGTGCATGTTCCCCAGATTATTATCTAACTTTTATTAGTTGAGCACTTTTCGAGCTGAACAGCGGAAGATTTTCGTAAAAAATGATTACTGTACTGCTGTCAAGTTTGACGGATTTCTGCCACTTTGTGTTTATGTGACTCTTTTAGTTTTCATTCTCTCGTTTTTTCCTTTGTTTCTTTTCTAAAACACAAAAAGACCAAAAATATTTCTGTTGTTTCTCTTTATCATTTGTTTATTTGGTTTCTTGTTCCTATTTTGCTTTATTTACTATCGTTAGTTTGCTATGAGAAAATACAACTTTGTTTGCTTGTTTCCTTTCGTTCTTGTTTCCAATTCGAAAACACCAAAAATATTTGTTGTTCTTCTTCGGCTTTGTAAAGTTCACTATGGAGTCCAGCGGTCTTCGATGGTTGGAGCTTTGTTTTCATTTCATATTATTCAAGCTACACAAGTGAAAGGCAATAATGACGATCTGTGACAATTCGTCTGTGGTGAGAGGCTGGTATGAACTCTATTTGTTTTCATTTTTGTACATATACTCATCCATGTGAGCATATTTAGTTGGTTCATGTGAGGTATATGTCATTTAATGAAGTCTAGTAGTTCATAATCTCTCATGCTTACCTCCAATTTATTAATATGAGTAGCATGTCATAAGTATTTGCTTGCATTGTTTTATTCATAGATAGGTATGACATTGTGGTATCCTCCTCTGAATAATTCATTTGAATCGACTTGGCACATGCTCACGCATGCATATGACTGAAACAAAAGTCAATTAAGCCTCGGTGATTTACTTTGCTTCAGAGTTCTTGTATCACTCTTATGCCTCCGTTAATTTTATTTTGTCGCTGTTATCACCAGAATTTAGCCAAGTCTGGAGATGGGCCGTGAGTAAATGGGCTTAGAGGATTTGCAGGGAAAATATTCCCGAACCGGCCTTGTACAAGAAGTTTGGGCAAGATTGCCCGTGTATCTGTAAATATAGTAGGATACGTGTCGGTTAGGATTAAGAGATAGAGTTTAGCTCGTACACGGTTGGGTTTATTCCCAAGTTAGAGAGTCTACGGACTATAAATATGTATCTAGGGTTATTGAGAAAGGAGGACAATCACGTTCACAACAAATCAATCTAGGCGCATCGCCACCCCTTGTTTCGAGGGTTTCTCCCGGGTAAGCAACATGCTGCCTAGATCGCATCTTGCGATCTAGGCAGTATCAGTTTATTCGTTCTTGGTGTTGCTCGTGCTGAAGCCTTTTTGATGGCGAGCAACACCCTTATCTTAGGTGTTTTGGGGTTGATCACAATGCTTTCACGATGCACTTGTTTAGCTATGCTTCCCCTCGATATCTAGCTGCCCTTACACCTATTTTAGGTGTAAGGGCAGCACCTTGCTTGTTCGTTATTTAGTAGATCTAATCCGTTATAGTCGCTCCTTGTTCTTCGAGGATTGGTTTGATATCCATATGGTTAGGCCTTATAAACGGGTTGAAGGATCTGGTAGTGCGTAAGGTGTGGTTTACTAAGCTCTAGAGGGATTGTTCCGGGGATCAACTTCACGTTGGTTTTTAGGCCTCTTTAGTGCTGGTTTTCTATCACCTTACGTATCTGTTAGGCTCAATTACGCATAGGATGTTCCGATTATATGGTGAAAACCCTAGACTATCGTAGATTAGCTTAGCTTGATATTGATAAAGCATGATCCCCATGTCATTATAAATCTAACATGAACCATGGGGCAATCGGCTCTTTGAGCCGATCCACGTAACAACTTAAGAGCCGATCGGGGCTCGTATTTAATGTTTACGTGTTTGCCATGCAGGAAACTAGTCGAAGAAATCCATCACCTTCCTGACCAGGTATAGGTCAGGTGGCACGCCCTCGTAATCACCAGGACGCGTGTACCAGAAGGCATTGCGGGCCGTCGCCCGAGGGACCAGGGTCAGCCGCAATCCTGGGAGCCTCCCGGCTCTACTGTGTTGCCCGTCGTTGCTCGCCGGTGGGTTTCTGACCGCAACAGTCGCAAGCATGATTATGACAGTTATTGCTCTCTTGATTGTCGCTTCCCAGTCTATTGCTAGCCTTCACTTGTACTGAGCGGAAATGCTGCTCGTGCTTCCAAACCCCTGAAAACCAAGTTATTCCAAAGTGTCCACCATAAATACCTATGCATGGCATTTCAAACCATTCCAAGTAAATTCTCATGTGCTACCTTTAAAACCTTCAAAGTACTTCTCAATTTGTGTTAATGTTTTATAGCTCATGAGGAAGTATGTGGGATTTTATCTTTCAACCTTGTCATTTACTCCTGACAGACTTTCACCAATGGACTAGTGGCACATCCGTTTATCCAATAATTTTGCAAAAAGAGCTGGCAACGGGGTGCCCAGCCCCAATTAATTAACTTTCATCAATAGTTCTCTTCACATGTTTTGCCCTGATTTATCAGTAAGCAACTTAATTTGCAAATAGACACTCCTCCATGGTATGTGAATGTTGGAAGGCACCCGAGGATTCGGTTAGCCATGGCTTGTGTAAGCAAAGGTTGGGGGAGTGTCATCCATAATGAAACTAAAGTACATGTGTAAACAAAAGAGAAGAGGGATGATTTACCTTGCTGGTAGAGATAACGTCCTTCATGGGAGCCGCTCTTGAAAGTCTGGTTGACGAGGTAGTTAGAGTGCCCACTACCATTCGTTGACAAAAACAAACACCTCTCAAAATAATTTTACTCCTGTTTTAAAAATGAAAAGCTCTAGCACATGTTAATCCCTGCTTCCCTCTGTGAAGGGTCAATCTTTTACTTTTACATTGAGTCTCCATCCTTTCTTTGAGCACCTTCTTGAGAGCGTAATTGTCATTCTTAGTTTAATATGCTTGTCCCAAAATATGATTAGCTGTGGTATAACTTTGATGCTTTTATCTTTGATAATCTTTACTTCTAGTCTTTCAATGAAATTCAGAGGTGCCTGGGCATTTATGTTTTGCTGTACAAATACGGGCAAGCGAGATATCACTTTATCATATCCTTCTATGAACATTGCAATCCTGCTGATAGACATGATTCATGATGCTTGTTATTAGTTTGTTGGTATCTTTTTCATGATTGGCATAACTATTAGATGACTTTATTTGCATGTATCTTATTATGAATTGCCTAAGTACTTGTCCATATCATGAGAATATTTACATCATATGAACAAATGTGTTCGTGAAAGTTCTTTTATCTCACTCAGTTGTTAACTGAATTGCTTGAGGACAAGCAATAAGCTAAGCTTGGGGGGAGTTGTTACGTCCAAAACGTATCTACTTTCCCGAACACTTTTGCTATTGTTTTGCCTCTAATTCATGTATTTTGGATACAACTAACACGGAATAACGCTGTTTTCAGCAGAATTGCCCTGGTGTCTTATTTTTGTGCAGAAACTCAACTTTTAGGAAAATCCCCGGAAATAATCGCAATGGGCCTATTTTCACAGAAGATTGACGGAGCCAGAAGACGAGACGGAGGGGGGCCACGAGGCGCCCACCCCACAAGGCGGCGCGGTGGGCCCCTGGGCCGCGCCGCCCTATGGTGACAACGCCTCGGCCACCCCCCGACGCTCCCCTCTGGACTACTTAAGGCTTTCGACCTAAAAACGCACGGGGGTTCGAACAATCTTCCAGAAGACATCCAGAACTCCGCCGCCATCGCGAAACTCCGTCTCGGGACCAGAAACTCCGTTCTGTTACCCTGCCGGGACGGGGAATTGGAGGAGATCATCGCCATCATCACCACCGACGCCTCTCCATCGACCATCCATGCTTCCCCATCCATGTGTGAGTAATTCCCCCGCTGTAGGCTGAAGGGGATGGTAGGGATTGGATGAGATTGATCATGTAATAGTCATAAGATTGTTAGGGCATAGTGCCTAGTATCCGTAGTTGGTACTTTTATGATATTGTTGCAACTTGTTATGCTTAATGCTTGTCACTAGGGCCTGAGTGCCATGATTTCAGATCTGAACATGTTATTGATTCATGAAGATATTCATTGTTTTATGATCTTACCTGCAAGTTGTATACACATATTGCTGTCCGGAACCCGAGGCCCCAAAGTGACAGAAATTGGGACAACCGGAGGAGACGGCTGTGATATGAGGATCACATGTGTTCACGGAGTGTTAATGCTTTGCTCCGGTACTCTATTAAAAGGAGTACCTTAATTACCAGTAGTTTCCCTAGAGGCCCGGCTGCCACCGGCTGGTAGGATAAAAGATGTTGTGCAAGTTTCTCATTGCGAGCACGTACGACTATATACGGAACACATGCCTATGGTTATTTAGTACTTGGATACCGCTTTATTATTATCTGCAAATGCCCTGCCTTGATTGTTACATGAGTTCTCTCATCCATGCAGCGCCCGTTCATCCATCCCTGTGCCTACAGTATTTTAATCCTGCTGTTTACTATAATCACTATTGATGTCTTTATTACTCTGTTGCTTATATTTCACTACTGCTACTGCTATAAAACTATTGCTACTGATAAACTTTGCGAGCAAGTCTGTTTCCAGGTGCAGCTGAATTAACAACTCCGTTGTTAAGGCTTACCAATATTCTTTGCCTCCCCTTGTGTCGAATCAATAAATTGGGTTTTACTTCCCTCGAAGACTGTTGCGATCCCCTATACTTGTGGGTCATCACACACCACTAGGCATCCATAAACAAAAGAACATGATATCAACTAAATAGGAATAAGTGCAATGTTGAAAGCGTGCCCCATGAATGCATGGTTGTGCTAACTCCCAACTTGTAATTTGCAAGCATATAATCTTCATAAGATAGTCACAATGGTCCAAGTTTATGAAGTGCAAGAAAGTAAATGTGCCATCAAGTTCGTGAGAGCTTTACTAACTAATTTTCTCATGACAAAATTTAATTTGGAAGATAAATGAAAACATGATGAATATACTTGGAATAACAATGATGCTAGTAGGTAGATATGGTGGACAAAATTGGCAAACTTTGGTTTTTAGTGGTTGGATGAACGTGTAGAACTCATACTCAGTATATGCGAAGTCTAGCAAAAGACTGGGAGTAACCAACTAAGAGAGCAATAATGGCCATAATCATGCATAGCGACAAAACATTATTAATAAAAGCATAAAGTGATATTACAAGTCAAAAACTAAAATATCATAGAGGCTTTAGTTGACTGATTGTAGTCATAACATGATGTAAACATGTGCCAAGTCAACCCAATAAAGCATCAAAGTAGAATACCACAATATTATGCTTTGTATGATGGAAACAACACATGATTCTTTCAATAGCGCATTAAGCACTCTCAGCTATTTGAGACAAGTCATGCTACAGAAAAAATATCAAGCATATAATAAGAATAACATCCAACATGACATGCCAAAGTCTATGCCACAGTCTAGACAAGCTTCATTTTGCATCACTATAAGCATGAAACATTTTACTCATTTCCAACACCAATCAAATTTGAAACAACTCTCATAGATAATAATAAATATGGACCAGAGAGCTAATCATAGATGAATAAAACAAAAATAACAAGCTCTGAACAAAATAAGAATAGAAAACCAAGAGCTAAACGCAATACTAGAAAACTAGAACACTCGCAGAACAATAAGAGCGAAAACTAGAGCGTTCTATGCAATTAAAACGAAGCGTGTCTCTCTCCAAAACAAATTTGCTGGGATCCAACCACATGCTACAGCAAACAAAACTAAACTAAACTAAAAATAAAAATAAAGACACTCCAAGAACAACACATAGGGTATGAAGCAATAAAAATATAGCGCATAGAAAGATGACATGTTGCTTTGTTGATGAAGAGGGGATGTCTTGGGCATACCCAAGCTTTGACGCTTGTATCTCTTGGATGTTTCTTGGGGTGACATGGACATCCCCAACCTTCAGCTTTTTATCATCCTTCATCTCATCACATCATTCTCCTCTCCCTACACTTGAAAACTTTCTTCATACAAAACTTTACACAATTTTCATTAGGACCATTAGTGCAATACAAATAACAAGTCCACTTGGTTCAGTTATAACATAGGTCAAACATCCATTAAAACATTTATCTACTGTAGCAATTTATTTGAAAAGCTCTTTCGCTCAAAAGAACTCAAAAAATAAGAAAAGGATCAAGGAGCAAATGCAAATGGTGATAGAAATCTGTCAAAGCAGAACAGCAGGTAAAGATCGATTTTTTCGAAAATCCTCTGTTGCTCAAATCAAAAAATGAAAAACTAACGAAATTTAGATAATAACCTTGGGCATATGCTAAAAAATTGGCAGCTAAAAAATTGACAGCTCAAAATCACGTTATGACTGGGAATACGATTTTTTTTGTGACATCATAGAATCTGTTTCAGGACGCAACTTTCCCAAATCTTACTTTCTTCCTATTACAGGCTATTCTTGGCACAAAAAAAGAAATAAAAATGATAAAGAGAGGTTATTACAGAGGTAACAACTTTCAAGACTCAACAAAAGAAAAATTACAAAAACAAAACAATGGGTTATCTCCCATGAGCGCTTTTCTTTAATGCCTTTTAGCTAGGTGTCAACACTCGGATTTTTTAAGTCCAGATGCCTATTATGTCATTCATCGCAATCCCAGGAATATTGTTGTTGCGAGGCATAATAGTTAAGTATCACAGTCATCATTTAATACAAACCATATTGTCTTACAACTTGAACCACATGATCCATATTACACAAATAGTTGATCTAGTGATCAACGAACAAACACAAATTCATAGCGGAAGCGTAAAGATAAAGGGACTCTCTAGTCCACAGGCCAACGCTTGATGTCGGAAGACTCCTAGTTGTCGTAGGCGTCCTGCTGGTCATCTCCTTGGTAGTTCTGTTCATCTTCATACTCTGGCCATTTGAATAGCCAGGGACAAAGCCGTAAGTACTTTAAGTACTTGCAAACTAACACTAATGTACTACAATTTTAGTAAGGGGTGCTAAGCTCTAGTTTAATTTGCATAAAGCCAATTTTAGTTCACAAGTATTTGAGCAAAGACTTGTTCATGAGCTAACTAACTCAAGTGGGAACATTAGTGTCATTCCCACAACATTTGTTGTATTTCAAACAATTCACCAATTCATCATTCCTTTCACCAACATTTTCAAAAGTCTGACACCGGAAGCTGTATGGCCTTTCCAACCGTCCGTAACCGTGGACACGGCTATTCGAATAGATTTACACTCTGCAGAGGTTGCACACTTGTGCCACAACATTTGATTTCATCCGTCGGGAATAACCCCGAATCATCGTAACACAGTACGCGGATCATCAACCATAACCTTTCACTTACAAACCCTAGTATGAGCACCTCTCCCCATGAGCTTGGCCTCCCAGTGAAGACCATCTGTCAACCTGGGAACTGCACAGGGCTTGGCCGTATAATTCACCTCAATTCACATCATTTCTCAACAACGGAGGCAGCCTCGGCATAACCCCTATGATGTGTGTTTAGAGGGAACCCATACTAAGATGCATAAATTTCCAGTTAAGCCCTACCCATAATCAGGTATTGTGGGGGTACTCAAACATTGGAAAGGTATCGCATTCAAACCAATATCACTTTTGTATCAAAAATCACCATCTTCTCTTGGTCATTTTCACCTTCCAAAATCATTCAATGGAATGACTCATCATTCCAAGGTTTCAAATTCATTTCAAAGTCACAAGTTCCCATATAGAGTAGTCAAGTTTTAGTATTTTAGCACTAGCACTAATCATGAGGGGTGCTATCTTGCTTGGCTAGCTTGAGACTAACTTGCTACACTAGTAATCTTAATCACTTAGACCAAGTTAACTTATCCAGGTAACTCTTTGAAATAAACAAGTAAAACTTGTATAGTAAAAACTTGGGATAGGCTTGTGTTAAGAAAGATAAGAATCATGGTGCCTTGCCCCAAAGGAGCTTTGCACTTTGCAAGATTATTAGCTTGCCTTGGTAGTTCTCAAGGTTCTCTTCTTCCTCCTCTTGGTAGTATCCTTCCTCTTCCTGGTATTCTCCGGTGCTAGCGTCTAAATTTGAAAACGAGTATAAATACTCACTAATTCAATGGCTATTCCAAACATCATATACATTCACACAAACTAGGCTAAGCACACAATTAATTCAATTTGGGTGCATTGGTTATGTGGCTTTGAGGAAAAATAATTTCCTCTCATTTCATATGTGACAGTTAATTTCCATAGGGTTCTTGAGGAATAATTTCCTCTCATTGAAATCTTCTTAAGATTTAATTTCTCAAACAATAATACCTGAACTTATGTTGACCTAAGTCAACCATTCATTATAATCATTTGAGAAAATGATTTAAATGAGGTAGAACACCTCATACCATTTAATAATTATACACATGATTTAAATCTCCAAGTATTTCATATAAGAGTGTTTGACCAGAGGTTCGAACATCACATGAATTCACTTGAGACAAGATTTAAATGAAGTAAAATACTTCATATGGTTTGCATAATAGTTTTGGACAATATCACTTAGGTAAACTAGTCATATTGCCCACTATTTAAACTAGGGCATGATCATGCAAAGTGACCACACCATTTTCTTGCAGAAACAATTAGTTTAAGTCAAATGTGAGTTATTGGAGTTGGAATTAACTCAATATCTATTTTGATTGATTTTTAAGATTTAATTGAATGTGAAAAAGTCCCTGACTTCATATTTTTGTCACATTATTTCTACAACAGATCTCAAGGTGAGACCAGTAACATGTTGTATAACTTTTCCATAGCTTTCTAACAATATGAAGTTTGCCAAATTTGGCCAAGCCAAACAGATTCTATGGATTTTCAAAGTGGGAGCCAGTATTGAATTTGTTTGAAAAGAATTAAATCGAATTTGAATTTAACGGGCTGGCGGGAACACGAGGTGGGCTGTAACGATTCAAACGGAACGAAAACGGCCCAGTAACGCAGCTGGTGCGCTTGGGCCGCCTGACAGAGTGGGGGCCACGCGTCAGCGACTATTCAAAGCCAAATCGGTATGAGTGATTGTGGGGCGTAGGATTAGAACAGGATCGGACGGCGCAGGGCCATTGTCATCTCCGGCGAGATTGCGCCACAGAGACGGCGAGGTAGGGGGTCGGCGAGCTCACCGTGGCTCCAGCTAGGGTTGGCAGTGTGCTTGACGAGGTTGTAGACGACGGCGAGGTAGCCTGTAGCAGCGGCGTCGCTCGAGGTGGCCTGGATCGACGGCGATTTCACCAGGGCTTCCGCGGCTCCTATCGCTCGATTGAGCTTGCTCCGGCGACGATTGAGGTGGCTAATGGTGCGAGGAGAAGCGGTGGTGAGAGGAGATCATGGTGGTGTGCTGAGATTGCTCGGGGAAGGCCTCTATTTATAGAAGGGGAGGTGTGATGCGGGGCAGGGTGGTGGTCGACATGGGCGCGGCGTCTCCGGTAAGCTAGAGGGATAGTCGATGGCGCGGTGGTATTCACCACGTCAAGGCGGTCCTGTGAGCGTCAACGGCGTGGCAAATGGGGGCGTACGACGGTCGGGCGCTTGCGCGTACTGTCGCGGCCGTGGCGGAAGGAAGCTTCCTCTCCGGCGGCGGTAGGCGCTAGGGGGTGACGCGAGCGTGTCCGGCGAGCTCCGCGTGGCGAGACGAGTACCAGGGCGCGCGGAGGTGGTCAGGGTACGGCGAGGTACGGCGAATGACGCGTGCCCGTGTCACGCGCGTCCGTGCACTAGTGACGTCGCCATGCCGTTGGCGGCGTACCTGGAGCGTCCTGGGCGCGCTCCGTCCGAGTCGTGTCGTCGTCCTCTCGTTCAACGGCGGGTACAGGCGATCTCAGGAGATCAAGGGCTACTCGTTTGGCAAGGTGGCTTGATACGTCTCCGACGTATCGATAATTTCTTATGTTCCATGCCACATTATTGATGATATCTACATGTTTTATGCATACTTTATGTCATATTTATGCATTTTCCGGCACTAACCTATTAACGAGATGCCGAAGAGCCAGTTGCTGTTTTCTGCTGTTTTTGGTTTCAGAAATCCTAGTAAGGAAATTTTCTCGGAATTGGACGAAATCAACGCCCAGGGGCCTATTTTTGCACAAAGCTTCCAGAAGACCGAAAGGGAAACGAATTGAGGCGACGAGGCGGCGACACGCCAGGGCGGCGCGGCCCACCTCCTGGCCGCGCGGCCCTGTTGTGTGGGCCCCTCGCGTCGCCTCTTGACCTGCCCTTCCGCCTACATATAGCCTTTGTCGCGAAACCCCCAGTACCGAGAGCCACGATACGGAAAACCTTCCAGAGACGCCACCGCCGCCAATCCCATCTCAGGGGATTCAGGAGATCGCCTCCGGCACCCTGCCGGAGAGGGGAATCATCTCCCTGAGGACTCTTCACCGCCATGGTCGCCTCCGGAGTGATGAGTGAGTAGTTCACCCCTGGACTATGGGTCCATAGCAGTAGCTAGATGGTCGTCTTCTCCTCATGTGCTTCATTGTCGGATCTTGTGAGCTGCCTAACATGATCAAGATCATCTATCCGTAATGCTATATGTTGTGTTTGTCGGGATCCGATGGATAGAGAATACTATGTTATGTTGATTATCAATCTATTACCTATGTGTTGTTTATGATCTTGCATGCTCTCCGTTATTAGTAGAGGCTCTGGCCAAGTTTTTACTCTTAACTCCAAGAGGGAGTATTTATGCTCGATAGTGGGTTCATGGCTCCATTAAATCTGGGACGAGTGACGGAAAGTTCTAAGGTTGTGGATGTGCTTGTTGCCACTAGGGATAAAACATTGATGCTATGTCCGAGGATGTAGTTATTGATTACATTACGCACCATACTTAATGCAATTGTCTCGTTGTTTGCAACTTAATACTGGAAGGGGTTCGGATGATAACCTCGAAGGTGGACTTTTTAGGCATAGATGCATGCTGGATAGCGGTCTATGTACTTTGTCGTAATGCCCAATTAAATCTCACAATACTCATCATATCATGTATGTGCATGGTCATGCCCTCTCTATTTGTCAATTGCCCGACTGTAATTTGTTCACCCAACATGCTATTTATCTTATGGGAGAGACACCTCTAGTGAACTGTGGACCCCGGTCCATTCTTTTACATTGAATACAATCTACTGCAATATTTGTTCTACTGTTTTCTGCAAACAATCATCATCCACACTATACATCTAATCCTTTGTTACAGCAAGCCGGTGAGATTGACAACCTCACTGTTTCGTTGGGGCAAAGTACTTTGGTTGTGTTGTGCAGGTTCCACGTTGGCGCCGGAATCCCTGGTGTTGCGCCGCACTACATCCCGCCGCCATCAACCTTCGACGTTGTCGTTGCCTAATCGACGGTACCTCGGAGGAGGGATCCTCACGAGGGGGAGAAGAAGTAGGGGCCATAGGGCGGAGTGCACACGGGACGGTGGTACGCGAGTTACCCAGCTTCGGAACACCTGCACGATGACAGGGCCTACTCGCTGCTTGTCCGGAATTATCCGGGCGCTTTCGCGTTGTTACAATGAGTTGTGGTTGTGCCTCTAGGGCTCCCGGGATCCGGCTTATAAAGGCGCACGGATCTAGGGTTTACACGGAGAGTCCTAGCCGGATTACAGACAGCCTAACTACGGTACAATATCTTGCCGTGCACGTTACGGATCCGCCTTCCACATACGTCGTACTCGGATCCGGGTTCCTCATGGGCCTCCATGGATCCGGGTTACTTCTATGTCGGTACGGATCCGGCCTGCTGATCCTGGGCTGGACTTCTTCCTTCATGATCAACGAGCAATCGGGCCGCCCGATGGGCCGCATGCCTCATCACCGTCCGTGGGCCACCCGGGCTTGCCGGATCTAGGCACCGTCGATGGTACACCTATGAAGTATACCCACAACAGTAGCCCCCAGAGTTCTCCGAGTTTCACCTGCAGTTTCCGCCTTGCTGGTTCATAATAATCTCCGGCAAACGTTGGTAACGCGGAGAAACTTGAAGAGCTCCAACTTTGCATTTTCTTCTTTTCTCCAACTTATAGTCGAAAAATGCTCCCACCCCGCAGGACTTCATCCATCGACGTTCAAATGAACATCTCCGGGTTATTCCCTGCTCGATTGAGAGACAACTTATTTACCCGGAATCTTAAGAGACTCAAAACGGCTTCCGAAATCCTTCATCTTCAGATCACACGCAACAACGGAAGTTCCGCATTTCCCGCGCACAACTTCCTTGTTTCCCGCGCTAAATTTTCGCAGACGCAAATCTTCAGCCGGAATTTTCGGGAGTGCATGGTTAAATTACCTCCACGTCGTTTTACCGCATTTGACCTAAACACGTGTCATCCATCCAACGGCGTGACCGTTCAGTTTCCACCGTTGGATCCGGATCCCGAATCTCCGAGCGCGGCCTATAAATACCCCGCGGCTCGGTGAAAAATCATTCTTTCACCCCCTCTCACCAGATCGTCTTCCTCCTCGCGCCAGCGCCGCTCGCCAGATCTCAACTCCGGCGACCTTCGCCACAGCGAACTTCGCGCGCCGCCAAACCAAGGTTCCCCTCGCACCAAGATCCTCACGGTTGAACGAGAAACTTGCTCCGCCGCTGATTCGTGGTCACGCAGGTTAATTTCCTTCAAGTTCGGCGACCTCATCTCCGCCGGAGCTCCGTCGAGCCACCGCGCCATTAGCGGTAAGTTCATAGGCTTTGTAGAAGACAACCTAGTGTAGAAGATAGGCTTAGTGATCCGGGTACTCAAACACTTTGTATGGGTGCAGCCGGAAGCATGCCACTCGAATCGTCACTTTGCACTGGTAGCTCTTCGAGTAGCCCGGATCCAAATCAGATAGAACCCATATGCCCGGATCCCATATCATTCCCGCCACCGTATGTTTCCGACATCGGACTAGCTCAACCTTTTTCCGCATCTTCCAGCGACCGCTCCAAGCCGGATCCCCACCCTTCAAGAGCTCCAAGAAGAACTCGAAGGACAAGCTCGGATGGCGGCAAAGGTGCAGGAGGCGGAAAACAAGAAGGCGTCCAAGGCCCGGATCCGCGAAGGAGAACGAGGTCAATGGTGGCCTTGCGAAACCACCGACGTGGAGCTTAGAGAGCTCCAGAACGAAGGAATGATCTCCACTCATTGGAGTTTCACACGTGACTCCATCGTCCCCAAGCCAGAAGCCGGAGAAGTTGTTATGACTAAGGCTTGGGTGGAACGCGGACTTTCACTTCCCTGTTCGGAATTTTTCCTCTCCATCCTCAGCACCTACGGGCTCCAGCCCCACAACATCTGTCCGAACTCATACCTTCTTTTGTCCAACTTCGTGACTCTCTGCGAAGGACATCTTGGGATCCGGCCAGACGTCAAGTTGTGGCAGTTCTTTTTCCGGGTGAAGAAAGAAACCAAGGAGAAAGCTATGGTGAACTGCGGAAGCATGACATTTATGCTCCGCCCTAGTCGCATGTACCCTCCTCATGATTCACACGAATCCGTCCGGTCATCGGAACGCCGGATGGTTTTATGAGAGGAACGCCTCAGTTCCGAAGGTCCACGAAGGCCTTCCCCAGTTTGTCAACGAGCCTCCGGAAGAGCTTGCAAGCTGGAGCTTCGTCCCTTCGCTCGCCCAGACCCCAATTCTGGAGAAGGCTGCGCGGAGAATCTCCTGGCTGGTCCACGACGGACTAACCGGAGCCCAGCTCACACTTAGCTGGTTTTCTCGGAGAATCCAGCCTCTACGATACAACGCGCGCCTGATGTGCGCTTACACCGGGGCGGATGATCTTCTCCGAGTAACCCGCCACGACCTTCCGGCCGATTCTCTGAAGAGAAGGTTTAAGACGCTGGTGAAGATTCCGAGGGGCCAACAGGTCCCGGAACTGACCAAAGACATTTTTACAAACGACCAGTGTCCTCCGGTAAGCTCTGTTCCTTTTAGTGCTTCTAACTTCACAAGTTTTTAGATGTTTTAACTTAACTTTTATCCACATTCCTTCCAGCTCAACACTTTGGCGGAGGAAGACTTTCGCGCTATTCTCCGCGTCCCCGTCACCGAAGACACGGCGGAGGAGGTTCCGGACGACGAGGAGGAGGAAGAGGAACAAGCGCCCCGCAAGGCGGCCCCTCGACCTACAAAGCGTCCCCGCGCCAAAGCTTCCGGCTCTGAAGCCGGAGCTAGCGGCGAGGCCTCCGCCAAGAAACCGAAGACGATAAAACCTCCTCCGCTAGACTCAAGGAAAGCGGAGCGTGCACGCATAAGGATGCTTTCGACGGCCGGCCAAGGCACGCGCCCCATCATCCCCGGCGCCCCGTAAGTTTCCGAGTCATGATGCGATTTTAACTTAACGAAATTACTTCTTGTCTAAACCCTTTCACTTGTTCGCAGGAATCCAAAAATTGCTGCCACGCGGACCACCAGCCAAGAGCCCATCACAAAATACATGAAGAAATCTCCGGCTGTTGGTCCCTCTACTCCAGTTCCACCAAGCGTCTCCCACCCAACTCCCCAACCGTCGCCCCCTCAGGCGGATCCATCTCCCCCACCTGCCGCAAATACTCCACCGGAGATAATTCCGGTTAGCAGCGAGCATGTGGACGAGGAAGACCCTAAGGCCAAAGGCCCAGCCCAAGAAGGGGCGGAAAAACAAGTCCAAGGAGAGGTTGAAATAACTTCTTCTGAAAAAGCTGGAGAAGGTGCTGGCGACATGGTCGTTTTTCCGAAGAACTTTGGAGATCCGGCTGACATCACTTCCACCCCAAAGGCCTATGCCACTAAATTTTTCAACAAGCTGACTGAGGCGGAAAAGTGGGAACTTCAACAAGACCTGCTTAACGCCATGCTGAACAATGCCTGGGGGAAGCCTGACTCCGGGACGTCGGAAATCCAAGACTTCAAGAAAAATGTTGGCCAGTTCTGCGACCAACTCATCTGCAAGCAAAAGGTACTCCCCAGTAGCCCCCAAGCATGTAAGCGGAAACTGAAAAAGTAGTTAGCGCTTAGATGCTTAGAGAAAGATTACTTCCGGGAAAGTTTTTTAGAATGAACCAGTAGCCCCCAAGCATTATGGCGGAAAGGTTCCGGCAATGATGCTTTTAAGAGAAACCACTGCTACAGGCAGAATTTTTACTCCTGCACTTGTTTAACTTTTACAGGAACAGCGAGGCGCTGCACTACGAGCTGCATAAGAACATTGCCTTGCGGCGCCGCGTTACTCCGAGTCAAGCGGAAAATATCCGGACCACGAAGGATGAAAAAGCAGATTTGGCTAAACAAGTGGCGGACGCCCAAGGTTGGTTTCCGCCTTCTTCGTTATTAACCAAATTCCGACTTTGAACTTATTGTTAACTTATATTATTATAGGCGCATCCTCTTCCCTTGCTACAGCCTCAACCGAACTTGAGAACCTGCGCTCCTCGTACCAAGAATTGGAGACGAAGCTAAAGGAGGCGGAACTTAAGAGGGAGCAAGCCGAAAAGCAGCTGGCGGAGAAAAACTCCGAGCATGCCAGAGAAAAGGGCGAGCTGGTGCTAAAAAAGAATGCTGACAGCGAGACCATCAAGAGGCAGCAAAAAGAGATTGACGGCCTCCGGAAATTTATGCGGAAGGCGGAGCAGCACTGGGACTTGCTCAATAAGAACATTTTGGGTACCAGGACTAGCACCTTGCCCAGATATTTGCTCCGACGTTTTTCTTTATGCTCAAAACTGTATGCTTATATCCTCACTGTTTTATGCAGAGCCGCTTGGGTATTCCGAAGAACGCCGGAACTTGTACCCCCGTGACGACCTCCTTCAACTTGCAGGCGATGACTGCAAAGATCTTATCTCCGCCTCCCGCAAGATATGTTACAACTTATCCATCAAGAGGAGCCGCACTTGCGATGTCCGGAAACTTATTAGGAAGATGGATATCCTGCCGGAACCGGTGACGGATCCGCAAGCATCCTCAGCCCGAGGCGCAGCTGCAATGGCCTTAACCATGTGCCTGGCACATACTCCGGATCTTGATCTTGATGAAGTGACCACGGGCGTTCCTCCGGATGCGGATGTCAACGCGCTACTGGATGCAGTGAGCGGCTACGACACCCGTATCGCGCGCAGGATCCGGCACGAAGAATTCTACGACAAGGTCGTCCTTCCTGCTGACGAGCCCTTAGAAGCTGAACTTCAGAAGGAGCTTGCTGCCAAGGCGCGACCTGCGGAATCCGGAACCCAATTCACCTGGACCAGCTCCAAGGAAACTCCCCAAGAGGAACCCAAGACCAGCGCTGCTGCTTACGAAAAAGAAAGTGAAGAAGATGTGTCTTCTCCGGCCGAAGGCGCCAAGGAACGAGGATCCCAGAGGGCAAGACTTCTCCGGCTAAGGGGGAGTGAGAACTTTTATTCCTGCGGGAAAAACAATGCATCATTTTGGCCCCAGCGAGGGTTTGTAATAAGACTAAATTCTTAAGTAGCTAGGAACGAAACGATCATGCATAGGGCGGAAAAACTTATCCTGCTATCCGTTTAATATTATGTGCATGTTTCGTTTTTTGTCGGAAAGCAAGTGCTGATCTCGTTATTCTCCGGCTTGCCCGCTTGACCTTCCGCGAGCCGGAAAACCTTAGCCGGAGACGCTCGCCAGCGGCGACGAAGCCCAATGGCAATCCGTCCATAACCGCGGAAACAAGCCCCCGGGCATAGGTGCCGGAAATCGCTACTAGGAATCCACGAGTTCGCAACGAGATAACCACTTAATCGGAAAACTTAAGCTTACGTCCTAAAGGACGATTTTAGAAATCACAACTTTTATACACGCCTAGGCGGAAAACATCCAGCTCTGCGGTTTTAGTCGGAAAAAACATACACGATCTAAAATGAACAAGTAAAGGAGGTAAAAGACTCAAGGAGTGAACCATAAGCTTTATTTCATTGATCATGTATAACTATTACAGAGTTTGTAACTCGGAAAAATATGCTAAGTGTAGAAAGGACGTAGCTGTGCTATATTCCAAGGGCGATCTGTTTCGTCGTAGATGTCATCCGGATCCTCACGCTTGCGTTTCCGGCGCCAGTTAGCGGGTCTATCCCTCAGCTCGCGGAAATCGACAAGGTAGTACGATCCGTTATGAAGCACTTTGCTAACGACAAAGGGTCCTTCCCATGGAGATTGCAACTTATGGTCTTTCACCTGTCGAAGGCGGAGGACCAGGTCTCCGGCCATGAAGGAGCGCTTCCGAACTCGACGACGCGTGATAGCGTCGGAGCTTCTGGCGGTAGATGGCGGAACGCTGGTCGGCTAGGTTCCGAGCTTCTTCGATCGGGTCCACGGATAGCTGTCCGGCCTCGTCGACTGTTTCATCGTTATAGGCGGAAACTCGCGGTGAATCATGGATGATGTCGGAGGGAATCACGGCTTCGGATCCGTATACCAGGAAGAAAGGGGTAAACCCTGTTGACCTGTTAGGGGTAGTTCGCAAACTCCACAAAACAGCGTCCAGTTCGTCGGCCCAAGCTCCGGCTGCTCTTCGCAGCGGTTCTTCGAGGCGTGGCTTGATTCCTGATAATATTAGACCGTTAGCTCTTTCGACTTGACCATTGGATTGTGGGTGAGCCACAGATGCAAGGTCCAATCGAATCCCCATTGTTTCACAGTAATCCTTCAATTCTCCCTGAGCGAAGTTTGTGCCATTATCTGTGATGATGCTGTGTGGGATGCCGAATCTCATTACGAGGCTGATGACAAATTTTAGTGCCGTAGCACCGTCGGCTTTTCTCACTGGCTTGGCCTCGATCCACTTGCTGAACTTGTCAACAGCGACCAGGAGGTATTCACAACCACCAGGAGATGATCTTTTTAACTTACCAACCATATCGAGCCCCCAGACCGCAAATGGCCGGGTGATAGGTATGGTCTTCAGCTCTTGGGCTGGAGCGTTTGGTTGAGTAGCGTAGTACTCGACAACCTCGGCGGGTCTTGACTATCTTATCAGCGTCTTCTTTAGCTGTGAGCCAATAAAAGCCTAGCCGAAAAGCTTTTGCAACGAGTGATCTGGGAGCGGCATGGTGCCCGCAGTCCCCTGCGTGGATCTCTCTGAGGATTTCAATGCCATCTTGATTTGATACGCATTTGAGAAATACCCCTGTTGCGCTTCGTTTGTAGAGCTGTCCATCAACAATTGTGTAGGATCGTGCTCGTCTGATGATCTGGCGCGCGAGGACCTCGTCCTCCGGCAACTTCTGATTGATGAGGTAGTCCAGGAAAGGCTGTGTCCAAGCCGGAATGGTAGCCAACACCTCTTTAGCCGGAGACACTGCCACTTCTGGGTTTTCCGGGTTAGCGCCCTTCACAGAGGGTATCCGGAGATGCTCTAGGAAAATTCCAGGCGGAATTGACTTTCTGCCGGATCCGAGCTTGGATAGCATATCTGCCGCTGTATTGTCGTCTCTTCTGACGTACTTGACTTCGTATCCGAGGAAGCTTTTGGCGATCTCGTCAACTTCGTCTCTGTAGGCCGCCATGACGGAATTTCTGGCGTTCCAGGTTCCGGCTACTTGCTGTGCCACCAGGTCGGAATCTCCGCAGCAAATAATGTGCTTGATCCCTATTTCCTTAGCGATGCGCGATCCGTGCGAGTAGAGCCTCGTATTCCGCCATGTTATTTGTAGCTTCGAAGTGGATCCGCAGAACATACTGCAGTTCTTCTCCGGTAGGGGACTTCAGGGTGACTCCGGCTCCTGAGCCTTGATGCTGCTTGGATCCGTCGAAGTGCATGACCCATGTTTCTGGTTCCGGCTCCAGACTTGCATCCGGAGCTTCTGTCCAATCTGCGACGAAATCTGCCAAGACTTGGGATTTGACCGCAGTCCTTGGCTTGTAAGCGATGTCGAAGGCGGATAATTCGATGCCCCACTTAGCTGTTCGTCCTGTTGCGTCAGCGTTGTTGAGAATTGTTGACAGCGGAGCTTTGCTCACAACTGATTCTTGGGTGCTCTTGGAAGTAGTGTCTCAGCTTCCGGCTGCCTAGGAAAACTCCATAAGCTAGCTTCTGAAAGTGAGGATATCTTTGCTTTGATTCTGTCAGCACCTCGCTAATGTAGTAGACAGGTCTCTGTGCGTCATATTCATGACCTTCTTCCTTTCGCTCCACCACAATGACGAGGCTGACGACCTTGTTGGTAGCCGCCAGATAAAGGAGCATTGGCTCTGACTCTGCTGGGGCTGCCAAGATAGGTGGGGAGGTAAGTATTTCCTTCAACCCACGAAGAGCTGCGTCGGCTGCGTCGTCCCGGACAAACTTGTCTGTTTTCTTCAGCAGCTTGTACAGAGGTAGCGCCTTCTCGCCAAGACGGCTAACAAACCTGCTGATTGCTGCGACGCAACCAGTTAGTCGTTGCACATCTTTGAGACAAGTTGGTCATTTGATGCACAGGATAGCCTTGATCTTTTCCGGGTTCACCTCAATGCCTCTGTGAGAGACTATGAAGCCAAGGAGTTTTCCGGCTGGTACGCCAAAGACGCACTTCAGCGGATTCAACATCATCTTGTACCTGCGGAGGTTGTCGAAGGTTTCTGTGAGGTCGCTGATCAAGTCGGATCCTTTCCGGGTCATGACCGCGATGTCGTCGACGTAAGCGTGCACGTTCCGGCCTATTTGGTCCTTCAGGCACCGCTGCATCGTACGTTGGTAAGTAGCACCTGCATTTTTCAAACCAAAAGGCATAGTAACATAGCGAGTAAGTACCAAACGGGGTAATGAATGAAGTCGCCTTTTGGTCGGATTCCTTCATCCGGATCCGATGGTACCGGAATACGCATCAAGAAAACACAGAAGTTCCGCCCCGCCGTCGAATCAATGACTTGGTCAATGCGCGGCAGGGGAAACGGATCCTTCGGGCAATGTTTGTTCAAGCCGAGTAATCGATGCACATTCTTAGTATTTCGGTGTTCTTTTTGGGTACAAGGACGGGATTCGCGACCCAATCGGTGTGGATAACTTCTATTACAAAACCTGCTTCTAGTAACTTTGCTAGTTCCATTCCTATGGCGCGGCGCCTCTTATCTCCAAAGCGTCGCATAGCTTGCTTTACCGGTTTAGCCCCCGGATTTATGTTGAGGTAGTGCTCGGCGAGTTCCCTAGGTACTCCGGACATGTCAGAAGGTTGCCATGCGAAGATATCCATGTTGGCGCGGAGGAACTCGACGAGCGCGCTTTCCTATTTGGGGTCCATGTTTGCCCCGACTGAAACCTGCTTGGAAGAGTCACCCGGAATAAGGTCATGCTTCTTGGTTTCTATCGCGGGCTTGAAGGAGGTTTTCTGGCTCGGAGATTTGCTTCTTGGTGGTTTGCATCTCGGTCGGATCCACCGCGGCCACCGTAGCCTTTCGGCTCTTCTCCGGATATGACGAGACTCGCGAAGGCGGCTTCGCCCAACTCGCACTCGTGAGCCTTTTTGTAGTCTCCGGTTATGGTGATCATACCATTGGGACCCGGCATCTTGAGCTTGTTGTAGATATAGCATGCTCTTGCGTGGAACTTGTGGTAGGTGGGCCTGCCGAAGATGACGTGGTAGGAGCTCTTGAAGGGCACAACTTCAAACGTGATCTTTTCTTCGCGGAAATTATGAACATCGCCGAAAGCCACGGGAAGTGTGATGCTGCCGAGGGAGTTCGCCTTCTTACCCGGAACCACGCCGTGAAACTCGGTGGTGCTTGTGTTTGAGCTGTTCCTTGGTGAGGTTCATCCGCTCCGGAGTCTCCGGGTACATGATGTTCAAGCTGGCTCCGCCATCCATGAGGCACTTGGAGAAGTCATACCCGTCTATGCGGGGACTCACAACCAAGGCGTAGTATTCTTTTGGCACGAGTGGCGGGATGATCTCCCCTATCAAATGTGCACGGAACTTCCGACCACCGACATCTTGCGGCACGGCCGGAACTGTGGCGTTCCGGAACCGGGTAGCTGATTTTGTAGCACGGACTGTGGGGGTTCCGAGGAAGGTGTGGTAAGCCCCCACGCTCTTTTTCTCGAAGGGGTTGGATTTTCCTGCGGATCCGGCTTTGGGATCCGGCGAGTTATCATCCTCGTCCATCGCCTCGGAACTGTCCTCCTCCTTGTCCTTGTTCTTGCCCTTGCCTCCTTTGCCGCGTGGGCGGTGCTTCCGGGCTCGCTTGTATCCTGCCTCCGGGTCGTTCTTGAGGTCGTTGACCCACTTGCAGTTGCGGTTGGTATGAGTGGACTTCCCTGTAGCCGGATCCAAGTGGGCCAGGCAGGGCATGTCTCTGTACTCCTCGTAGGTTTGCGGGGCGCGGGATCCGCCAGCGGTGACCTCAGTGCCATGCTGCTGACCCCTGCCGGCTCCGCCTCCACGGCCGCGTCCTCTTCCGCCTCCTGAACCTCCGCGTTGGAACGCCATGGCGACCATCTCGGATCCGCCACTCTTCTGGTCATCAGGGTTTTTGCGTTTGTGGCCGCTATTGTTACCGTTATCACGGTTCTTCTTCTGCTGGTGCAGGGGGATTGCTGTAGCTGCGATGTCACCGCCCGCGTCGTCATCGGCGGCGGTGTGATCACCGGCGATGGAGATCATCTCATCCAGAGTCGGTTTGTTGGCGTTAGCCAAACATGTAAGCTTATGCCTCAGCAATCCTCCTCTCTGCGAGTCCACCAATAAAGGCGTACATGGCGGTGGTGTGATCGACGTTTTCGCACTCGTTCTCGCATGCCAACCATCGTGTGAGGAAGTTTCTTGAGGTTTCTCCCTTCTTCCGGATACAAGCTTGTAGGTCGCTTGTCGTGGCAGGTCTTTTGTAGGTGCCCCTGAAGTGTTTCTCAAAAGCGGTCTTCGGATCGAACCAACAAAAGATGGAGTTTTTCTCGAGGTCACCGAGCCGGATCCGGGCTGGTCCTACAAGGTACAAGCTGGAGCATGCGGCAGGCGATATTAGGGGTTCCTCCGGCAAAGGTTACTTGCGTTGTAGTAGTCCTCAATCCAGGTATCCGGCCTTTCGGTGCCATCATAATGCTTCAGATTTCCGGGTAGCTTGAGGGAGCTCCTTGGCTTTGGTTCCTCTCGAATCATTCTGCCAAAGCACTTCGGACCAATGTAGTCAGTTCTGTACTCGTTAAGGCGGTCCCGTGCGTCGCGTGAGCCGTGGCGGGGAGACTTTGAGCGCGAGCGAGATCTCCGGCCATTGCCTCCGCCTCCACCTCCGCCGCCACCGCTAGGTGGTGGTGAGGGAGACCTGCGAGGTGGGCGGTCCGACTTCTTGCTTCCGCCATCTGAATCTCCACGACCTTCCCGGTGCTGACTCCGGCTTCTGTGGCTGCCTTCGCCTTGGCGCTGGCTGCCCTGGTTATTCCGGCGAGGCTCCGGGTCACGGCTCCGACGAGGCTGCGGGTCGCGGCTTCGACGAGGTTCCGGATCGCGGTTCCGGCGAGGTTCTGGACCGCGGTCTTCATTCCGACTCCTTCGGGCTCGGGCTCGGGAACATTGTTCGGTTCCGGCGAGGTTCCGGCGAACGCTCCCTGTTTCGTTTCTTGGAAGCACGTTGTCGCGGATAACAATCGCACCGTGCCCTATGGGCCCGGTGTTTCCGGCTGGACTACGGCGGCGAGGGGTCGCGGGTAACCGTTGGGCGGAGGAGAGGGGTTGCGGTATCTGTCTCGTCCGGAGTACATCGCATCCTTTCCCTTTCTTGGATCCGACGGAGGCGTCTGTGATGGGACGGGGATCGGATTTGGGTGTTCCCTGGCCCTTCTTCTCCGCTCTGAGGATCCGGTGTGTGATTCATCGTCGGGATGCCGATCGGCGCGGGCGTCCTTCTGCGCGGTAGATACACAGTTATCCGGATTGGATTCCAACCTGCGCGAAGTATCTGCCTTGCTCTGCTGCTGCATTGCTGAAGCGACAAGTGTGCGGAGATGGTTGATATCAACTTCTTCGTCCTTTTTCTTCAGCAATTCCGCTGCTTTCAGCATGTTGTCCTTTGGAGTTTCCAGCGGGCTGGTGAGCTGCGGGCGTGTTGAAGGCTATCCTGCGAGGCGGAATTGCTTCTCTGACAATACGATCAGCCTCCGCCTGCGCGTAGGTCATCTTTACTTCCCACTCAGCCCTCATGCTCTTGACGTGCTCGAGTGTGTTAGTAATCTCGCGGTCCTGTCTGTCGAAGTTTTCCAACCAGGCTGCATGATATGCCCTTCCTATCTTTAATGCAGCTTCGGCGTCGGCGAGCCTCTTGGCTGTGGCCAGCATCTCCTTTCTGGCGGTTTCTAGAGCCTCCAGATCTGCGGCGTGGCCCGGAGTTATAGGTGTGTTAAGAACTGCTCGCGCGGCCACCTCTTCGCCGACGGGATTTCCTCCGAAGGAGAATCCCTTTGGGGTCGCACCCGAGACATTGGGGATCCTTGTTGAGATGGCTCAGATTGGCTAACTTGGTCTCCAGATCCGGTTTGTCCCAGCGCTGCTACCGTTGCGAGAACCTGCTTCGGCTGGGCGGAGTTGACTTCAGGCTGATCGCTGAGACCATACTCCTCCAACTTGCGCACGAAGTCATCGAGATTCCATGGACGGAGTGTCTCCGGAAATTGGGCTCGGATTGCCCAAGATCGACTCTTCGACCGGAGCTTCGCTTTCTCCGACGAGCTGAGCCTGATCCGGATCTGCGTTGTTTTCCGGTGCCTCTTCCTGCTCGGGACCAGCTCCGACTTCATGAGGGGCGGTTCCGGCGGTATGGGCCAAGAAGTGTACGAAGTGACACCTTTGCTTCTCTAACACCTGGGAGACCCAGGCGGATCTGCATTGGTCTTCCACCTTTGTTTCCTGCTCGGGGGCGGATTGGGTGGGCTTTGATTTTTCCGGATCTAAGGCGGAATCTTCGCTAGGAAGTTCCGGCGTCTCGGATCGGATCTTCGCGGCTGCGTCCCGCTCGGCGGCGGTCGCGTCGGCGCTACTTACCGGTGGGTTTCCGTCGGAATCGACGGTTTCCCCGATGAAGATGTGTATGCCGCCAAGCGGGACGATGGAGAGCTTGACGGGGTCGGTTTTAGCCGGAATCCAACACTCATCCGGAGGGACGATCGGCAGATTTCCGGCGTAAAGGACACGCCCCACGGCGATGGTGTCGTCGTAGCTTCCCATGGCGGAACCCTCCCGGTTCCGGCCTCCGGACGCCACGAGGCCCCACGGTGGGCGCCAAGCGTCGTTGCCTAATCGACGGTACCTCGGAGGAGGGATCCTCACGAGGGGAGAAGAAGTAGGGGCCATAGGGGCGGAGTGCACACGGGACGGTGGTACGCGAGTTACCCGGCTTCGGAACACCCGCACGATGACGGGGCCTACTGCTGCTTGTCCGGAATTATCCGGGCGCTTTCGCGTTGTTACAATGAGTTGTGGTTGTGCCTCTAGGGCTCCCGGGATCCGGCTTATAAAGGCGCACGGATCTAGGGTTTACACGGAGAGTCCTAGCCGGATTACAGACAGCCTAACTACGGTACAATATCTTGCCGTGCACGTTACGGATCCGCCTTCCACATACGTCGTACTGGATCCGGGTTCCTCATGGGCCTCCATGGATCCGGGTTACTTCTATGTCGGTACGGATCCGGCCTGCTGATCCTGGGCTGGACTTCTTCCTTCATGATCAACGACAATCGGGCCGCCCGATGGGCCGCATGCCTCATCACCGTCTGTGGGCCACCCGGGCTTGCCGGATCTAGGCACTGTCGATGGTACACCTATGAAGTATACCCACAACAGACGTGCTTCTTGGCTCCTCCTGGTTCGATAAACCTTGGTTTCTTTCTGAGGGAAAACTTGCTACTGTGCGCATCATACCTTCCTCTTGGGGTTCCCAACGGACGTGTTAATTACGCGCAATCAAGCTCTTTTTCTGGCGCCGTTGCCGGGGAGATCAAGACACGCTGCAAGGGGAGTCTCCAAAATCCAATCTCTTTACTTTGTTTTTGTCCTGCTTTATTTTATTTACTTTCTTGTTTGCTGCATTATATCAAAACACAAAAAAAAATTAGTTGCTAGCTTTACTTTATTTACTGTCTTGCACTCTATATCAAAAACACAAAAAAAAATAGTTACTTGCATTTACTTTATTTAGTTTGCTTTATTTACTACTGCTAAAATGGGTACTCCTGAAAATACTAAGTTGTGTGACTTCACAACCACAAATAATAATGATTTCTTATGCACACCTATTGCTCCACCTGCTACTACAGCAGAATTCTTTGAAATTAAACCTGCTTTACTCGAATCTTGTTATGCGAGAGCAATTTTCCAGTGTTAGTTCCGATGATGTCTGCTGCCCATCTCAATAATTTTGTTGAATTGTGTGAAATGCAAAAGTATAAAGATGTAGATGGTGACATTATAAAATTAAAATTGTTTCCTTTCTCTTTAAGAGCAAGAGCTAAAGATTGGTTGCTATCTCTCCCTAAGAATAGTATTGATTCATGGACTAAATGCAAGGATGCTTTTATTGGTAGATATTATCCCCCTGCTAAAATTATATCTTTGAGGAGTAGCATAATGAATTTTAAACAATTGGATAATGAGCATGTTGCACAAGCTTGGGAAAGAATGAAATCTTTGGTTAAAAATTGCCCAACCCATGGATCGACTACTTGGATGATCATCCAAACCTTTTATGCGGGACTGAACTTTTCTTCGCGGAACCTATTGGATTCAGCTGCTGGAGGTACCTTTATGTCCATCACTCTTGGTGAGGCAACAAAGCTTCTTGATAATATGATGATTAATTACTCTGAATGGCACACGGAAAGAGCTCCACAAGGTAAGAAGGTAAATTCGAAGAAACCTCTTCCTTGAGTGATAAGATTGATGCTATTATGTCTATGCTTGTGAATGATAGGACTAATGTTGATCCTAATAATGTTCCTTTAGCTTCATTGGTTGCCCAAGAAGAACATGTTGATGTAAACTTCATTAAAAATAATAATTTCAACAACAATGCTTATCGGAACAATTCTAGTAACAACTATAGGCCATATCCTTATAATAATGGTAATGGTTATGGTAATTCTTATGGGAATTCTTACAACAATAATAGGAACACACCCCCTGGACTTGAAGCTATGCTTAAAGAATTTATTAGTACACAAACTGCTTTTAACAAATCTGTTGAGGAAAAGCTCAATAAAATTGATATTCTCGCTTCTAAGGTTGATAGTCTTGCCTCTGATGTTGATCTTTTGAAATAGAAAGTTATGCCTAATAAGGATATTGAAAATAAAATTGTTACTACAGCAAATGCCATCCAAGTTAGAATTAATGAGAATATAAGATTGATGGCCGAATTGCATGCTAGGTGGGAAAGAGAAGAAAATGAAAAACTAGCTAAAGAGAATAATGTAGCTAAAGTTTGGACTATTACCACCACTAGTAATGTTAATGCTCCACATGTTGCTGCACCTCCTACTAATAATGGTAAAATTTTTGGTGTTGGCAATGTTTCCACTTCTAATGCAAAGCTTACAAAACTGCCGGAAACTGCTAAAACTGCTGAAACTGCATGTGATAAAACTGCTGAAATTTTTTCCAACATTGGGGATGATGATCCCATTGCTGTAGATCATAATGGTTTGGATTTTGATGATTGACACATCTCTGAAGTTATAAAGTTCTTACAAAAACTTGCTAAGAGTCCTAATGCTAGTGATATAAACTTGGCTTTCACAAAACATATTACAAATGCTCTCATAAAAGCTAGAGAAGAGAAACTAGAACGTGAAGCTTCTATTCCTAGGAAGCTAGAGGATGGTTGGGAGCCCATCATTAAGATGAAGGTCAATGACTTTGATTGTAATGCTTTATGTGATCTTGGTGCAAGTATTTCCGTTATGCCTAAGAAAATTTATGATATGCTTGACTTGCCACCATTGAAAAATTGTTATTTGGATGTTAATCTTGTTGATAATGCTATAAAGAAACCTTTGGGGAGAGTTGATAATGTTCGCATTACCGTTAACAATAACCTTGTCCCCGTTGATTTTGTTGTCTTGGATATTGAATGCAATGCATCTTGTCCCATTATATTGGGAAGACCTTTTCTTCGAACTGTTGGAGCTATCATTGATATGAAGGAAGGTAATATTAAATATCAATTTCCTCTCAAGAAAGGTATGGAACACTTACCTAGAAAGAGAATGAAGTTACCTTTTGATTCTATTATTAGAACAAGTTATGATGTTGATACTTCGTCTGTTGATAACACTTGATATACACTTTCTGCGCCTAGCTGAAAGGCGTTAAAGAAAAGCGCTTATGGGAGACAACCCATGTTTTTACTACAGTACTTTTATTTTATATTTGAGTCTTGGAAGTTGTTTACTACTGTAGCAACCTATCCTTATCTTAGTTTTGTGCATTGTTGTGCCAAGTAAAGTCGTTGATAGTAAGGTTCATACTAGATTTGGATTACTGCGCAGAAACAGATTTCTTTGCTGTCACGAATTTGGACCTGCCTCTCTGTAGGTAGCTCAGAAAAATATGCCAATTTACGTGCGTGATTCTCAGATATGTACGCAACTTTCATTAAATTTGAGAATTTTCATTTGAGCAAGTCTGGTGCCTCAATAAAATCCGTCTTTACGGACTGTTCTGTTTTGACAGATTCTGTCTTTTATTTCGCATTGCCTCTTTTGCTATGATGGATGAATTTCTTTGTTCCATTAATGTCCAGTAGCTTTGTGCAATGTCCAGAAGTGTTAAGAATGATTATTTCACCTCTGAACATGTGAATTTTTATTATGCACTAACCCTCTAATGAGTTGTTTCGAGTTTGGTGTGGAGGAAGTTTTCAAGGATCAAGAGAGGGAGATGATACAATATGATCAAGGAGAGTGAAAGCTCTAAGCTTGGGGATGCCCTGGTGGTTCACCCCTGCATATTTTAAGAAGACTCAAGCGTCTAAGCTTGGGGATGCCCAAGGCATCCCCTTCTTCATCGACAACATTATCAGGTTCCTCCCCTGAAACTATATTTTTATTCCATCACATCTTATGTGCTTTGCTTGAAGCGTCGGTTTGTTTTTGTTTTTTGTTTTTGTTTGAATAAAATGGATCCTAGCATTCATTGTGTGGGAGAGAGACACGCTCCTCTCGTTGCATATGGACAAATATGTCCTTAGGCTTTACTCATAGTATTCATGGCGAAGGTTGAATCTTCTTCGTTAAATTGTTATATGGTTGGAATCGGGAAATGCTACATGTATTAATTCTAAAATGTCTTGAATAATTTGATACTTGGCAATTGTTGTGCTCATGTTTAAGCTCTTGCATCATACACTTTGCACCTATTAATGAAGAAACACCTAGAGCTTGCTAAATTTGGTTTGCATAATTGGTCTCTCTAAAGTCTAGATAATTTCTAGTATTGAGTTTGAACAACAAGGAAGACGGTGTAGAGTCTTACAATGTTTACAATATGTCTTTTATGTGAGTTTTGCTGCACCGGTTCATCCTTGTGTTTGTTTCAAATAACCTTGCTAGCCTAAACCTTGTATCGAGAGGGAATACTTCTCATGCATCCAAAATCCTTGAGCCAACCACTATTCCATTTGTGTCCACCATACCTACCTACTACATGGTATTTCTCCGCCATTCCAAAGTAAATTGCTTGAGTGCTACCTTTAAAATTTCCATTCTTTACCTTTGCAATATATAGCTCATGGGACAAATAGCTTAAAAACTATTGTGGTATTGAATATGTACTTATGCACTTTATCTCTTATTAAGTTGCTTGTTGTGCGATAACCATGTTCCCGGGGACGCCATCAACTACTCTTTGTTGAATATCATGTGAGTTGCTATGCATGTCCGTCTTGTCTGAAGTAAGGGAGATTTACCACTCATTTAATGGTTAGAGCATGCATAATGTTAGAGAAGAACATTGGGCCGCTAACTAAAGCCATGATCCATGGTGGAAGTTTCAGTTTTGGACATATATCCTCAATCTCATATGAGAACATTAATTGTTGCTACATGCTTATGCATTAAAGAGGAGTCCATTATCTGTTGTCTATGTTGTCCCGGTATGGATGTCTAAGTTGAGAATAATCAAAAGCGAGAAATCCAATGCGAGCTTTCTCCTTAGACCTTTGTACAGAGCGGCATAGAGGTACCCCTTTGTGACACTTGGTTAAAACATGTGTATTGCGATGACAATCCCGGTAATCCAAGCTAATTAGGACAAGGTGCGGGCACTATTAGTATACTATGCATGAGGCTTGCAACTTGTAAGATATAATTTATATAACACATATGCTTTATTACTACCGTTGACAAAATTGTTTCTTGTTTTCAAAACCAAAGCTCTAGCACAAATATAGCAATCAATGCTTCCCTCTGCGAAGGGCCTTTCTTTTACTTTTATGTTGAGTCAGTTCACCTATCTCTCTCCACCTCAAGAAGCAAACACTTGTGTGAACTGTGCATTGATTCCTACATACTTGCATATTGCACTTGTTATATTACTTTACATTGACAATATCCATGAGATATGCATGTTATAAGTTGAAAGCAACCGCTGAAACTTAATCTTCCTTTGTGTTGCTTCAATACCTTTACTTTGATTTATTGCTTTATGAGTTAACTCTTATGCAAGACTTATTGATGCTTGTCTTGAAAGTACTATTCATGAAAAGTCTTTGCTTTATGATTCATTTGTTTACTCATGTCATTACCATTGTTTTGATCGCTGCATTCATTACATATGCTTACAATAGTATGATCAAGGTTATGATGGCATGTCACTCCGGAAATTATCTTTGTTATCGTTTACTCGCTCGGGACGAGCAGGAACTAAGCTTGGGGATGCTGATACGTCTCCGACGTATCGATAATTTCTTATGTTCCATGCCACATTATTGATGATATCTACATGTTTTATGCATACTTTATGTCATATTTATGCATTTTCCGGCACTAACCTATTAACGAGATGCCGAAGAGCCGCTTGTCGTTTTCTCGCTGTTTTTGGTTTCAGAAATCCTAGTAAGGAAATTTTCTCGGAATTGGACGAAATCAACGCCCAGGGGCCTATTTTTGCACAAAGCTTCCAGAAGACCGAAAGGGAAACGAATTGAGGCGACGAGGCGGCGACACGCCAGGGCGGCGCGGCCCACCTCCTGGCCGCGCGGCCCTGTTGTGTGGGCCCCTCGCGTCGCCTCTTGACCTGCCCTTCCGCCTACATATAGCCTTTGTCGCGAAACCCCCAGTACCGAGAGCCACGATACGGAAAACCTTCCAGAGACGCCACCGCCGCCAATCCCATCTCGGGGGATTCAGGAGATCGCCTCCGGCACCCTGCCGGAGAGGGGAATCATCTCCCGGAGGACTCTTCACCGCCATGGTCGCCTCCGGAGTGATGAGTGAGTAGTTCACCCCTGGACTATGGGTCCATAGCAGTAGCTAGATGGTCGTCTTCTCCTCATGTGCTTCATTGTCGGATCTTGTGAGCTGCCTAACATGATCAAGATCATCTATCCGTAATGCTATATGTTGTGTTTGTCGGGATCCGATGGATAGAGAATACTATGTTATGTTGATTATCAATCTATTACCTATGTGTTGTTTATGATCTTGCATGCTCTCCGTTATTAGTAGAGGCTCTGGCCAAGTTTTTACTCTTAACTCCAAGAGGGAGTATTTATGCTCGATAGTGGGTTCATGGCTCCATTAAATCTGGGACAGTGACGTAAAGTTCTAAGGTTGTGGATGTGCTGTTGCCACTAGGGATAAAACATTGATGCTATGTCCGAGGATGTAGTTATTGATTACATTACGCACCATACTTAATGCAATTGTCTCGTTGTTTGCAACTTAATACCGGAAGGGGTTCGGATGATAACCCGAAGGTGGACTTTTTAGGCATAGATGCATGCTCGGATAGCGGTCTATGTACTTTGTCGTAATGCCCAATTAAATCTCACAATACTCATCATATCATGTATGTGCATGGTCATGCCCTCTCTATTTGTCAATTGCCCGACCGTAATTTGTTCACCCAACATGCTATTTATCTTATGGGAGAGACACCTCTAGTGAACTCGTGGACCCCGGTCCATTCTTTTACATTGAATACAATCTACTGCAATATTTGTTCTACTCGTTTTCTCGCAAACAATCATCATCCACACTATACATCTAATCCTTTGTTACAGCAAGCCGGTGAGATTGACAACCTCACCTGTTTCGTTGGGGCAAAGTACTTTGGTTGTGTTGTGCAGGTTCCACGTTGGCGCCGGAATCCCCGGTGTTGCGCCGCACTACATCCCGCCGCCATCAACCTTCGACGTGCTTCTTGGCTCCTCCTGGTTCGATAAACCTTGGTTTCTTTCTGAGGGAAAACTTGCTACTGTGCGCATCATACCTTCCTCTTGGGGTTCCCAACAGACGTGTTAATTACGCGCAATCATGGCTCGAGCTGGAGATGCAGGGAGAGAGGGGTGGGCATTGATGGGGAACGTGGCCGGCATGGCCATGGCCATGCCAGGTTTGGTCGTGTCCAGGAGGTGTCAATGCATGGGCTAGGTAGGGTGAGGTCCAGGGATCATAGCTAGGTCAAGTGGTGAGCAAGAGGTGGCCTGGTTTGATCAAAGTTTGAAAATTGGTGATCTTGCAAATGTTTCAAAGTCTCCTCTTTGCTTGCTTCTAACTTTTGATCCAAGATGATTTTGGTGTAATGGTCTTTACAGAAGTTGTTCACCTTGTTGTGTACTTGGATGACATGCAAAGAATGGGATTTGTTTGGTTTAGAAATCTTGAAATATAGAGGCTCAAAGTGGTGACCAGATTGTAAAAGTCAAAAATGACCATTATTCTATGTGAGCATATTTTGATTTTGAAATTGGTTCAAAAGGTATTTCTTTGATTCCCCAAAGTTGTAATAACTATCAAGTAGCATATTACAAGTAATGGTGAAGGTCAAATGGGTTTAGAGTCAAAGTTTACAAAAATGGCATAAGCCATATGTTAGGGTTTTTAGGGTTTTACTCTTATTTGATTTCTTTCTCTTTTTGATTTATTTGATTGGTGATATTCAGTTGATCACTTTAGGGTTTTAGAGTTCATCACATAAACAATAAAACAATCATCATGGCATATCACTCAAAATGCACAAGTCCTATGCAGGGCACTATATGCAATTTAAAAGTTTTTGTTGGTTCTGAAATTTGGATCTCTGGAATTCTTCTTCTCTCCTTTATTGAAATTTAGGATGTTACACTAGGCTTGATAGTTTTAATGATGCTCTCATGAAAAATAAAATGAGGCAAAAGAAGCATCAAGAAGCAAATTCAAAAGACTTTTAAGTCTAACCCACTTCCTATGCATAGGAATCTTGTATACAAATAAATTCACAAAGAACAAAGTGACAAGCATAAGAAGATAAAATAAGAGTAACTTCAAAATTTTCATCATATAGAGAGGTGTTTTAGTACCATGAAAACTTCAGCAAACATACTTTCCTCTCTCATATTAATTTTCAGTAGCACCGTGAATAAACTCAATAACATAACTATCACATAAAACATGCTTTTCATGATCTACAAACACATAATTTTTATCAAGCTAAAAATAGTGGGATTAAAACATTCAAATTCACTTTTAACAATTTTATAACAAGATGATTGATCATTCTCAAGAGGTATGGGGCTCCAAGATAAAGTCAAGACCCCTCCAATCTCATTTTCAATAGTAGTACAATTAATATTATCAACCAATATAGGACCATCATATAGAGCTTTATCATAAACATTTTCTAAACAAAACTCTTTAGTACCATGCATTTCGAAATTAGGCACAAATAAAGGATTATCATACTATTTATAAAAATAGCATGGATTATCATAGATAGCAGGAGCATAATTATTATCTCAAGTTTTACTCATAGTAAATATTTCAAGATCATAACATTCATCCTCCTCTAGTAAGCATGGGGGATAATCAAATAGTGTAAGGGATAAAGAGTTACTGTCATTAGAAGGTAGGCATGGTTAGCTAATCCATTTTTCCTCCTTTTGTTCATTACTCTCCTCCTCTTTTTCATCTAATGAGTTTTCAGGTTCAGCAATTTCTTCTTCCACAGGTTCCCGCAAATTGTGGATACATTCTTGTGCATGACTGAGTCTCTTTTTATAATCAATGATATAACAATTATTGCTGAAATTTTCTATGCAATAATCAAGGATAGAAGATACCATATCTTTAAGTTTATTACAAGCAACACTGGTTTCATAATTTTTAGACATGAAGGATTCTATTTCAGAAGCGCCCATAAACAAAACAAATTGTTCTACTTCTTCAAGTCCAAGATGAATATAGTTATTCCAATTATAGTTCACAGTTAAAACTACTTTACTAAAGCCACATTGGAATTTAAGATGTTTGGTATCATGTTTAGAGCAAAAATTGATATCATGGCGTTTAAGCAAAATTTTAGCAGTTAGATTCAACTTTTGTAACACGTCTCTCATGAATTTACCCTTATGTGATTCTCTATACTTTATAAATTGTTCCATAAAGGTAGCATGTTCTTCCATAACAATAATTTTTTTAGATTTTCGGTTTTTCTTTTTTTTTTTTGGATTTTTGGGTATATAAGAGAAATGAAACAAGACAAAAATAAACTAGACAAAAGTAAACTAAATAAAACACAACTAAATATAAATAAGAGAGTGGATTTGGTGATCAGGGGGATACGTGAGCACCCGGTTATCACCGTTGGATTTGGTCCACCACCGTTAGATTTTGCTACTCACTAACAGCCACTAACGGCCACTCACTAACGGCCACTACCTCGCCGTCCTACACCTCCACCTCGCCGGCCTCCACCTCACGCATCTGAGGTCGCGCCAGTGTCTCCCCGGCCAAGCGCGTCGATTTGCACCTTCCCCGCGTCTCTCCGCCCTTCCACTCGACGCGCTAGACCGCGTCGATGCGTGTATAGTGCTAACGTCGTTAGACACGTATCGAGCAGAGAAGAGGTGCTCACGTATCCCCCTGATCACCAAGTTTCATCTGATATAAATAAACTAAGCGCAAATAAACTAGACAAGACAAAATAAAATAAAATAGAAAGACACGTAAAGTGTACTTCCCAGGTGAACTTATGAGTAGAGGTATGCCTCCCCGGCAACGGCGCTAGAAAATAGTCTTGATGACCCACAAGTATAGGGGATCGTAACAGTCTTCAAGGGAAGTAAAACTCAAATTTATTGATTCGACACAAGGGGAGGTAAAGAATACTTATAAGCCTTAACAACGGATCGAGTTGTCAATTCAGTTGCACCTGGAAAAACACTAGTAGCAGGGGTGATGTGAAAGAAACAGTAATATGAGAGCAATGGCAATAGTAACACAGTAGTAGCAGTAACACAGAGGAGATGACACCAGAAAGTATTCGAGTGTGTAGTTGACTGTAGAGCAATGATGATGACAGAAGGACCGGGGTTCCCAGCTATCTACACTAGTGGTACTCTCCAAACAAATAACATGTGTTGGGTGAACAAATTATAGTTGGGCAATTTATAATTGCGAATGCATGACAATGCATGTTATGATAAGATAAAAGTTACTGTAGTATTTAATTGGGCATTACAACATAATACATAGATCGTAATCCAACTACGTCTATGACTAATAGTCCACATTCTGGTTATCATCCGAACCCCTTCCAGTATTAAGTTGCAGGTAACAGATTATCGCATTAAGCATTTGTGTAAAGTAAATAATACAATTATTCTTAGATAAAACATTGTTGTTTTCTCCCTTGTAGCAACATCACATCTACAATCTTAGAAGTTATTGTCACTCTTCCAGAAAACTAGAGGTATGAACCCACTATCGAGCATAAATATCCCCTTTTGGAGATACAAGCAACTACTTGATCAGGGTAACTACAAGTACCGGAGAGCATGCACGATCTTAAATAACAGTAGTATGATAATATGATGAACAATCTGATCACAATTCCACAATTTATCAGATCCCAACAAATACAACACTGATTACATCATATGGATCTCAATCATGTAAGGCAGCTCATCAGATCATTGTATTGAAGTACATGGGAGAGAGAGTACAACTAGCTACAGCCGAGAACCCGTAGTCCGGGGGGGAACTACTCACAAATCATCATGGAGTCGAAGTGGAGGTGGTGGAGTCGACAGAGATGGCTCCGGGGGTCAATCCCTGTCCCGGCAGGGTGCCGGAACATGCACTTCTGACCCCTGAAACTTTTCTGGGCGATGGCGGTGGTGACGGAATTTTTCGTGGACGGAGGCTCTGGTTTTTAGGTTTTTCCCGAGATCGTGAATAAATAGGCAGAAGGGCGAGGTCGGTGGCCGCTTGGGGGGCCCACACCACCCCTTGGCGCGAGCCACACCCTGGCTGCGCCATTGGGTGGTCTGGCCGCCCTGTGGCGCCTCCTCGTCCCTCCTCTTGACTCTGTCTTCGTTACGGTAAAATATTTACTTCGGCTTTTGTTTCGTCCAATTCCAAGAATATTTCCTGTGCAACTTTTCTGTAATACAAAATAGCAGAAAATGGAGAACTGATACTGTGGCATCTTATCAATAGGTTAGTGCCAGAAAATGTATAAAAGTGGAACGAAGTGTAAACATAACATATAGAAACTGGTGTAAAACAAGCATGGAGCATCAAAAATTATAGATACGTTTGTGACATATCAATCACCCTCAACTTGATCATGGATGAGTGGCAGGCTTAGTTGGCATGTAGAGGTGGGATTATGAGAGAGATCGTTAGCTAAGTAGCATTATGCCTGTTTTCGCCCATTGTGGCGGTCTCTTGGTGGTACATCTTTGTTTGCACCCTCGGGTTGTCTGCCTTTCGAGTTTAATACTATGACCCGCAGATCTTCTTGCGGTTCTCAGAAAATATTGACGTATTACTACAAACTAAAAAGGAGGAAATTCTCGTTCCATGGAAGCATTCTTTGAACCGTGATTTCTTTCTGTTCACGTTAAATTCTCTCATTTTCCACTTTTTTTTTGGATTTTCCATGTGAAATTCAGTAATGTGTATATATACACCACATCAATACATTTAGAGAACATCTTAAATTTCGAAAACATTTTGGTGGTACGGGCAAAGATGAGAGAACTATGTATGTTAAATTGCATTGTTGTAGAAGCCTATTCAACTTGAAAATCATTGTGATGGCAGCAAGCAGTTTTTAGGAGCCCACCCTTGACTCCAAGTGGTGAACTAGGACGATAAGTGGTCGGTGGAGTCTCGGAGAGGATTAGCGAGGTCGCTCACGTTGTCAATGGAGCCTTCAAGCTCGTATATTCCGCATACATGTTGTATTTTGCATGTGGAAAGTGCTTAATTATAAAATTGGTACACTAGTTTTCCAGGAAGTGATTATGCCTTTTGGTAGAGCGAGCATTCATTTTTAAGCCTTACTTCTCAAAGAGAAGGGAAACAAACATACCCTTCAGGTTAAACATCTTTCCTCCCCTTAGCTTGGGGAGACTACTTACACTTAGTGGTTGGATCAACAATAGTGAAAATACTTTAAGATGAATGCTTGGTAGTCTGCCAATCTTAAAGGAATCGAGGGTAAAAATGTTATGACTAGTGGAGATGGGAATAGAGATGATTATGGCGGGGTTACTTAAAAAACTCAACAAACAAACATGTACACTCGGTTCCACTAGTTCTAGAGAAACACTATAGTTGCGCTCACAAAAAATCGGACGCAACTTTTCACGACGCATAACAAATATTGTAGTCCACCTTTTCTCGAAAAGTCATTTTGGGCACAAGTGATCTCATCCTATTAAAAAATGCGAAAATTATATTTATATGTTTTAAAAAGTTATGTAACAAAATTCTAAAAGTACCTAATAATGTATGCTACTAATGTACAAAATCTCAATTACAAATGTTTTATTTCCTGAGCTACACAAAAATAAGAAAGTTCGACTTCTTTTTAATGATTTGAATCACTGTACTCAGATCTACACATTTGTTACTTTGTGCAGCCCGAAATACACATTATTTTTGTTAAAAGTTTACACATTTGTGGAAAATACAATACTGGCTACATCATGATTTATTTTCAGTTTTTTCTAAAACGTAGAAATATGACTTTTAATTATTTTTTAGAAAGGAATCATTAGTGTTCATGTGCACCAAATCTCCTTCAACCTTTTCTTTTCTGTTTTAGCGCCCTATGCTAGAAACGGCTCGTCCGGAGCGGTGGGCTTGTGTGTGTCGTCGATGCCAGGGAGCTCCGAGTTGACGGAGAACCTAAGCCACCGCTTCTTCTCGATGAACCTCAGCGCGGGCTGCAGCACAAGCCCGACGGCCACGGCGCCTAGGCTCACCAAAGCAACCTTCAGCGTCGACAGCGCAAGGACCGTCAGGATGAGCGCCGTCGCGGGCACAAGCATCGCCACGCATCCGGAGGTGCCCAATGGCACCCTGTACGGCCGCGGGGCGTCGGGACGCCTAACCCGCAGCAGGACAAACGAGAGGAACTCGAGGAGCATGCCGACGCAGTAGAGGATGTTCTCCGCCGCCACGATCTCCTGGAAGCTCATCGTCGACAGCAGCAGCACGCCGGAGGCCGAGAAGAGGATGCCGACCAGCGGGGTGTCGTACCGCGACCTCTTCGCGAAGAAGGCCGGGAGCATGCCCCGCTCCGCCATGCCAAGGAGCTGGTACGAGTCGCTGCTCATCTCCGCCACAAACATGCCCATGTTCGACATCGCCGACGCCGCTTGCATCCACCACATGAGCCACGCGCCGCCGAGAAGCTTCGCGATGTCCGCGAAGTAGCCGTCCGTCCACTGCCCCCTGTCCAGCGGCACGGCGCCTATTCCGGCCAGGAGAGGGTACAGGTAACAGACGACCACGAAGATGACCGCGTAGAACAGCGCCTTGGGCAGCGTCTTGCCAGGGTTCCTGACCTCGCTGGAGAGCGTGCTCACCGAGTCCCAGTAATTGAGGTTCCAGAACAGAGTGTTCAGGTACAGGTTCCAGTTGACGTTGTGGATGTCGACCACGAGCCACCTCGCCGGCTGGAGTTCGGGGAGCGCGATGAGCCCCATGACGAAGAAAGGGAGGAGCGAGAATACCCCGAGGACGATGGCCACCCACCCGACGACCGTGAGCCCCCGGTAGTTCAGCAGCGTCAGCATGGCCGTCAGGCCGACCACAGCGAACGCCCTCGGCGCGCCACCTCCCAGCGCCGGGACGCCGGACTTGAGGTAGTCCAAGAAGAGTACGGGATACAGGGCGTTGTCGATGACGCCGCTTAACCACTTCATCCACCCCTGCTGGAACCCCCAGTAGGGGCCGAGCGCCGAGGCCACCCACACGACGAACCCGCTGCTCTCCGGAAACATTGTGCCTAGCTCCGCCGTGATCAGCGCCTCCGGGACGCTCCAGACGATGGGGAGGACAAGGAAGCCGACGATGGCGAGGAGGGGTCCGGCCGCGCGCACATTGTCCTCGATCCCGAATGGCCCGCCGGAGACCTCGTAGAAGATGATGAAGATGAGAGGGACGAGCGACAACTTTTGGCGCGACGCCGGCGACGACGCGCCCTCCGCTCTGTCTGGGAGACGCCGGTACTCCGTGCCATCTTCGCCCATCGGAGCTGCACCGGTTCAATGCTCTGCGGAAGACTTCTGTACTCCGAACGAAAAAGGAAAAAACACAACTGTCAATACGTACTAGCCGATAGGTATGAGCTGCAACGGTAGGCAATTAGCATGAGTTTGACTTAACAACGGAAGGGCGCCAAACCCGAATCTTAAATTACCAAAAAGAAGCACCAATCTTGGCAATTTGGTTAAGGCCCTGGTTGCATCGATGTTCTGCACATATATATACCCAGACGCGAGCAGTGTCCAGCCTTAGTTAATTGCTTGCGTGCTGACGAGCTTGCTCGGAAGAGAATGGAGATAATAGCAGATGGTGGTGTGCGCTGTCCGACCGGTGAACACCTGTTGATCGAGAGACTGCCACCCAAAATAAGCCTGCCCCAGTTATATACATAGATATGATGAGTTGTAAAGCCAGCATGACAAGTAAACAAGAGTACCGTAGGAATCACACAACAAAGTCCGACATGGCCTCTTCTACCATCACACCAAATCTATCCTTGAGGACGGCGCGTGGCAGCACAAAACTCATATACCATCAGTAACATTTTCCTATTTTTTTTTCTATTCTCAAGTTCGTTTGTCGATTTCAAATCTAGCAAAGTCAATTACTCCCTCCACCTTATCAAAGTTATATGAGATATATTTAAATTTAGATCTATCTAAATATGAAATAGCATCTACATACATATAAATTTTAATAAGTTTCGGACATGTTTCATGAACCGGAGGAAGAACTTATTTGCAACCCCGAATGACAAAGATAGCAGATGGCGGGGGCCATGATCAAGGATGAAGGATGGCAATGGCGCAAGATAACAATGGCTCTATTTCAAAAAGAAACATATATCGCTTGTTTTTTTTTTGTTTTTTTTTTGTACTTATTGGTTTGTGTGCATCTTAAGAATGCAAAACCTGAGTGTGATCTCTTAGCGTGCGTCATCTTTTTTTTTATACGAATACAGTAGAGAAAGACTCCCTACTGTGTCATTTCCTATTAATAATAGATGGGATATTTACAATGGGTAGTACTTATTACACACTCATAGAGTATCAATCCAGGAATGCATCCCTTCTTTAAGACTAGGCTTAGCTTTATGCATTGTAAGAGTAAAAGTGGCTTTGAATCTGCTAATACATCTCTGAACATTGGAAGTATTTGCATTGAAAATAGCATGATTTCTTTGATCTCATATGCTCCAGCATCCAACAATCATAATTTTCATGAAAAAGTCTAATGACATTCTCTGTTATGCTTCATCTATCATCTGGTGTATGTTCATATCCACATTCCATTCTAGTCCAAGGGTCCACCAGAAACTCTGACTAAAAGAGCACTCAAACTAGTGATGCATATTGGTTTCTTCTGGGCAAGTATCACAGAGAATGCATTCAGAGAATTGAACATAGAAATTCTTGTGTTTATCATCTCTTTTGTATTTAATATACCATTAAGTAATAACCATGTAAAGAATTTGTGCCTTCGTATACTGCATGCTTTCCATATTGCAGATATATTGTTTGGAGTTTCATGATTGCAAATAAGCTCTTTGTATACCTTTTTTGTGGAAAAATTACTGCCCCAGTTAAACGACCAAATGTCATGTTCATCTGTGATACTTAGATCCAAGAATTCCTATTCCAGATTATGGAGCTCTTCATGTGCAATAGTACTGAGAGGAAGGTGAAACATATCATAAATATTGCATTGCTTGCCTCTATAGCCTTGTCAATGGTAATATTTTGAGTGTACGTCATCTTGATATGGAATTGCATGCTCTAGCCAGTTCAACTAAAAGACCGATCTGATGGAGGAGGGCTAGGCAATTATATTCAACACTAGACATTGCGTTTGAGTTATGAAAGTCCTCTTTATGGACAAATTGAATAAAGATGCCTTAGCATAGAAGAAAAGTGATTAGAAATAAGTTAGTAACAACGAAAGCTGACGGTAGATGCCAATACCAAACATTTAATCTTGCAGTGATAGTGATAAAATTCTACTTTTGGCCGCCTACTCATCCTGTTGCGTGTGTAAGAATGGTCACTCCATTGAGTTAGTATTGTATTTTTTACCCAAGGAACTCATCTTCAATACTATATGTCTAGTTTTACCCCATGTTACCGGTTTCCAAATAATCCGACAATGTGCCCCCATCTATGATCTATTCTGGACCTACATGTCGTGCCCATGGCGTATTCATTTCGTGTGTTTGCTGCCATGGCGAAGATGGTTACGTGATAGAGAGGATAAGGTGGAGTGTTTCTACTCGGCCACATGTTCCTCCATGAACTTGATGCAACTAGGAGCTATAGGATCCAAGGTTTCCCACCTTCAAGTAGCCGCGACGCCATGAGAAAGACCGATGCAAAAAAAAAAAAGAACAGTTAAAATTATTAAGAAGTTTGACACACATTTTAGGCCACTTGGAAGATAAACCTGATGATATGAATAAAATAGAGAAACCAACATAGGACTAGCTCCCCCACATTCGTCGTCACAGTTATCCTAGTACAAAACAAAGGATTGTGAAAGACCCCTATTTCAAACAACATAGTCCATTGCCGAGACACCACTTTGTTGACGTCCTCGAGGTGGCGGGGCAGGCTACGATAGTTTATGTTTATTTCTAGCTGCGCCTTCTATTGATTTGCAAGTTCTTCCATTCTTTGTTACGTAACATTTCATATTTTCTTATGTTTTCATTATCATATAAAACATTTGACAACTTAAGCGCCTACACAAGAGGTTGGTGTTGTACATTCCCTTAGCCGTTCTATTGTTGTCTATTTGGAATTTTTCCATGTATGGCCATCTCCTAGCTGCTAGAAGGTGGGAAATCTCGTATCTTTGAATGCCTTGTAGTGTTGTCTTTTTATGCCAAATTTGTAAGTGCCTAACTGCGGCCTCTCTATATTATTGGATATAGTGTATTTGAAATAATGGTCTTTATGTATTTATTTCCTTTATGGGATGACCTTCGTAACTGATGCAGAGGGGCTAGCGGTGTCTTGGTTTCTTCCTTTTCTACAGATTCTCCTCTTGGCCTTCTGAGTGGCTTGCATTCAGTTCATTTTTCCTATGTGCTTCTAGCCCGCACTTTCGAGTTTTGAGGTGTTTGTTTGGGTTTGAACTTTTTGAAACCTAAAGGCATAAACATAAGCCCAAAACAACAGAGGCAGAGGCGGTCAGCCAGAGACTGCCCGCTCGGTTCAGGAGCGGCTATACCCTGACCCGGTCGGTGTGGGGCGAGGTGCCACACACCCCCGCGCCCCCACCGGTGTTGGACCGGGCCCAAAACAAGTATTTCCTCTTTTCACTTTTTCTTTTTCCTTATGTATTATTTCTTTTGCTTTCTTTTTTCTTCTTAAGTTTTGTAAAGTTTGAAAATATTTTTAAAATCAGAATCTAAAAAATTTAAAATCTAAATAAATTTGAAGTTTGATTTTTTTAAATGAACTTTTCTTGACAGGGATATTTTAAAATTGAATTTTTTTAAAATTAAAACATTTTTCTAAACTAAACATTTTTTTGAAAATTTGAAAATTTTCCGAGTTTGAACAATTTTTTAGATCAACCATTTTAAAATTTTGAACATTTTACATTTAAGTATTTATTAAATTTCAAAATTTCTAAAAAAAATAAACATTTTTTTAGGAAAGAAAAAGAAACAGAAAACGAACTGGACCGATCAGGCCGACCCATACCGCGCGCAAGGGTTATGTGGTCGGCATATAGGGTTTGCCGCCTGGTTCACCGTATCCCGTTACTAATAGCTCTAAAGGCCAGGCTGCAATTCGGCCCGCTATATACTGGGCCAAGGAGTAGTAACCACACAGGGTCTGGTTGAGCCTACCTGACTATACGGCCCACGTAGTATTATCCATACGCCGCGCGGTAAGCACTGAGCAGCTAGCGGGGCGGCGGGGAAAACGAAGCGCAGCGCAGATACGACAGGAAGAAACACACGCTCGTGGTGGATGCAGACGCCAGACGGCGATCGCGCGACCTCTCGCCTTCCGCCGGCGCCGCGACCGAGTCCCCGGAGCGCGGCGACAACCTCCACCACCTCCGACAGCCGCCGCCCGCCGGCCATCGATGTGGCCACCTGTCGAATCCCGAGCTCCAAAAACTACTCGTACCGATGGATTGCGTCTGCATCAAAGAAATAGTTCCGGCCGGGTAGCACTCGAGAAACGACCGGCACTCCCGCAGATAATCCCAGCACATAACATAATCTCTTGCGTTTGCACATGGGAAGGTAGATGCACCCTGTGAGTGAGCTCGCTGCTTTGTCCTTTGATTAGTAGCAAGTGCTACTAGTTTACTGCTCCGGCCTGCAGGATGGCAGTGGCCAGATGGCTACGCACAGTGAGTGGAGGAGCACTGCCATGTGCGCACGATGCGTAACCGATTGCGATCGAGCCCCTAGGAGAAGCTGCGGTCGAGACCGGATCGATCTACTAGTACGTCGCACGTGGACAAACAGTGGAGCTTATGGATAGACCCGCAACATAACATGCCGCCCAATACGACGCGGATCCACCGCACTTCACGAGTGAAAAGCAAACCTTGATATGTATACGTACTCGTTTGTTTGTTTTAAACAGAAGGCCTCATGGCCCGGCTTTATATATAAAGTCCTCATGGCAAGTCAACAATACAAATATCCAGTCTGATACCGAAACTCAACACACACCCAAATGATCATACAGTTCAGAGACCATAAAGTCCACAAACCACACCCAAAAGACATCAGACGATACACACCGCAAGACACAATAGAAGCAGAAGATGTCCCTAGGTGACATAGGCATCCCAAATGGGCCTGCCTAATATAGTACCCGGGGTTTATTGAAGGCCCATTACCCGAAGAATAAGAAGACTCGAGAGCCCAAGATGTATTTAAGGAAAAGATAGAGTTGTAATAGGAAGTGTTATTTGTAATCCGGCGGGATGAGTTAGAAACCATCCCGGACTCCGTAATCCTTGTATAGCACGAATCCCTCGGCTCCACCTATATAAAGGGGGGTCGAGGGACGAGAAGATCATCGAATCATTGTCCGCAAACCCTAGTTTTCATATTCGTCGAGTACTTTTCTAGCTGAAACCTTCGAGATCTACTTGCCCTCTACTTCTAACTAAACCCTAGCCTACAATCCATAGGCATTGACAAGTTAATCCCTTGTCAATTGGCGCCGACCGTGGGGATTAGAGGCGTAAGGAGCTGATCTCGATGGCACGTTCAAGATCTTCGACATCGTCAACCGGAAGCAACACTATGGATCGAGGTAAACAGATCGCTCATCGGTCCTGTTGATTTTGTTCCTCACCCACCCTCCCGTTTGGATGCATATGCGTATCTGGCGGAGCCCTTGGAGATGACGTTCGGAAGGTTCCACTTTCGCGTCGAGAAGGAAGGATCGTATCGTGTCGAAATTCCGATTTCGTCGGGATCGTCGGCGGTCGATTCTGAATTTTCAAGCTATGCATCATCAAATGAGTCAGAAGAAGAAACTTCGGCAACACGCTACGTCAACATCAGAGCAAGAGAGAAACTCGCCAAGATCTTCAGCAATGCATCGTCTGAGTCATCTGCGGACTCATATATAAGCGATGGCTCAAGCGATGTCGACAGTTGCGACTTCATCGACAAATCTCTCACAGTGGGCAAGGTCTTCATCAATCCCAACAACGATGTCACCAAACCCAACATAGATCTGAGTACAAAATATCATCAGATTTATGCTATCGAAGATCAAGAGGAAACATCGGAGGCTTTCGATCAATTGGGAAATCCTTTTGTCGATCCCTCGGATCTAAGGAGAGGTATGGGCACTAAATATGTCGGGCCCACACCACGCGTCGAGTCCAACTTCCACGAGCGGCACTGGGATAGAGCGGCAAAAGCCATAGATGGTTCGAGAACCAATGACGGCAACGGCTACGGCTCAAGAACCGCAAGCTTATCAATATATGCTCGCACGAACTGCCCGAGAAATAGAAAAACAGACAGCTGAGTTGAACAGGAGAAAGGCGGCGGCTTACGCATCCGGCGAGGAGAAGGGCGGATCTAAGTGGACGATCTAGAATTTCGGGTGATAGCCACGGGGAGGCTCGGAACGAGAGGAAGATCAAGGCTACGAGCACATACCCGAAGCGGACGAGAGAGTACTTGGTTCAAAACCTCGACATGTCCTTTATGTCGATAGATACAAGAGGAAATATTATCCCTAGGACACCGGAAGTCTGGGTATATGGCGACACAAGCTTACATCCTCGCATCCAAGCCACCCCGGGAGATCCAAGGGAAACATTATACAACATGGCATTGGCGGGAGTTGGAGCTATGGGGACGGCGTTCGTAGCAACGCCTCCCGAAGGAGCGAGCAAGGCAAAATAGTCCACGACCTGCGGCGAGTAACGGCGGCAGCTCCGGAAGGACCAAGTGGAGCAAGAGACACGGGAGTACAAGCAAGGGTCGACGAGCAAGGCAAAGCGAGGAGAGATCATCGGCAGTCCCGGAGCTTAATGACGAGGATATGTGCGGTCTACCGTGCTTCACGAGAAGAGTCCGAAAAACTCGAGTCCCCTCAGGATTCAAGTTACCCGATCACTTCAAAAAGTTTGACGGCCTGCAAGATCCGGAAGACTGGTTAATTGATTACCTCGAGACGGTGAAGCTAACTGGAGGAACTAGAGCAACAGCGATGCAAAGTATTCAGGTGCACTTAAGTGGAGCCGCACGATCTTGGATCAAAAAACTTCCGCCGGGATCCATCGACAGTTGGGAAAGTTTCGAGGACGTTTTCGTCAAGAACTTCGAGATCCACATGCAAGAAGCTCGCATCGTTGGAAGAGCCGAGGGCGTGTCGACAAAAGCCGGATGAGTCAATGAGAAAATACATCCAAAGGTGGAACATCATAAAAAACTCAGCGAGAAAATATATCGACGAGAGAGCAATAGATGCGTTTGTCGCGGGAATCGGGCGCGGAGATTTTGTCGAGGACTTGGGAAGGACCAATCCAAAAACGAGTATCCGCGTTGATGGAGATAGCAAATAGATGGGCGGACGGAGAAGACGCTGTCCACAATAAACGACACGAGTCGCCGAGAGGAGGACCGTGGTCGAAATTATCGAACGAGGCGACGATTTCCTCGGCGGTATCCGAATTACGACGCCCCGGGGCAAATTTCGGCGGGATTTCGGTCAAATACGGGAGGAAGCACCGAGAGATGATTATCGGAGAAGCAATGAGCAGCGAGGCGATAATAGGGACGACTCCGTAACGAGGCAACATAGTGGGCCAAGGTTTCCACGACCTTTTATGTCTCCCGAAGAAATGCTTGAACGGACCGTGCCGGATGCACTTCTTCCTCGACAGCAATGGGAAAAGACGGTCGGGACACTGCGAGAAAGATTGTCGAAATTTTCAAGCAATGTTCGGATGTGCGAGAAAACGCTCACGCACGAGCAGCACGAGAGAAACCCTCGGGAGCCTAGGAGCGAAGTTCATCTACCACCACCTCCCGCGATTACGGAAGGCAATCAACACCAGCTCGGAATAGCGGCAGCACTCGCACCACCACCCTATGTTGATCCTAACTCCAACGGAGCGAGTGTCGATGATTCGAAGGGAAGGCCATCTAATAGAGCTCAAAAAGTAATCTCACGACAGGTGTTTATGGCGAGAGAAAATGCCTCCACCAACGGTTGAGTACCTCAATTGGTCGGGACAAGATATCGGTTTCACAATAGCGGATCATCCGCGGCAAGTTCCTCGACCGGGGCGGTCGAGCACTTATTCGCCGGCGGTTATTGCGAGGCTTTGATGTTTCTCGAGTATTCATAGATGGTGGCAGCGGCTTAAACCTTATGTATGCGAGATACATTGAGGAAGATGAACATATCCTTAGCAAACCCGAAGCCAACGGACACAAGGTTCCACGGCATCACACCGGAGAAACCAAGTTACCCATTGGGGAAGATCAACCTCGACGTTCGGTTTGGAACCGAGAAAATTATAGAATCGAGAACCGGAGTTTGAAGTCGTGGATTTCCCATCGTAGTACCACGCTTTGTTGGGACGACCGAGCATACGCTAGATTTATGGCAGTACCACACTATACATACCGTTATGGAGATTGCCTGGACCCAAGGGACCAATCACGGTCAAAGGGAGTTTTGCCTTAGGCGATAAGTGCGACAAGGATTTCCATCGGTTATCGAAACCTTCGGGATGCAAGCGGAATACTTGGCGTCGAAGAGCATGACCGATTACGACGTATTGCCGGACGTCGGAAGGCCAAACAAGGAATCAACTTTCAACACGAGAGAAAAATTCTAAGGAGGTGCGGATTCACCCGACGGATCCAAAAAGACGACATCCATTGCAAACAACATGGATATCGCATAGGAAAGCGCGCTCGTCGAGTTCCTCCGTGAGAACTGGAAAATCTTCGCATGGTGTCCAGCTGACATGCCGGGAGTACTCGGGGAACTTGCCGAGCACCACCTAAATTTGGATCCAACGGCGAAACCAATCAAACAACCTTTGCGGCGTTTTTCGGAACCAAACCGCAAAGCCATGCTATCGGAAATAAATCGACTAGAGGAAGCTGGTTTTATCGGAGAGATATCTACGAAGCCACATGGGTAGCTAACCCGGTGATGGTGCCGAAGAAAAACACGACAGGTCCTTCGCATGTGCGTCGACTTTACGTGTCTCAACAAACATTGCCCTAAGGATCACTTTCCCCTCCCAAGGATCGATCAAATTATCGACTCCACGGCGGAGTTGTGAACGTCTTTCCTTTTTGGATGCATACTCTGGTTATAACCGGATCAGATTAAAAGAAGATGATGAAGCCAAAACAGCGTTTATTACACCTTACGGCGTGTTTTGCTACAAGACAATGCCCTTCGGTCTAAAAAATGCGGGAGCAACATATCGAAGGATGATGCGAAGTGTTTAGCAACACAGATTGGGAAAAACGTGCAAGTATACATCGATGATGTCGTCATAACATCAAAAAAGGGAACAACGCTGATCGAGGATCTCAAAGAAACTTCGACAACCTCGACAAATTCCGCCTCAAAGCTGAACCCGACGAAGTGTTCTTTTGGCGTCCCAGCGGGAGAACTTACGGGGTTTCTAGTCTCGGCAAGAGGGATTGAAGCAAATCCCGACAAAATACAAGCCATAGTAACAATGAGGAAGCCAACGAAGTTGAAGGAAATACGACGACTAAGCTGGGCGAGTCGCGGCTTTGAGCAGATTCGTCGCCGGGTTAGGAGAAAAAGCGTTACCATTTTATGCGGCGATAAAACAAGGAGATAAATTCCGAGTGGAACGAAGAAGCCGATAGAGCTTTCGAGGATCCGAAGCGAAAAATCTCGACACCACCAATCCTGGTAGCTCCAAAGGAAAAGGAACCTCTCTGCTCGTATATTGCGGCTACACCCCAAGTGGTTAGCACGGTGTTAGTTGTCGAAAGAGAAGAAGAAGGGAAAATCCATGGAGTGCAGCGACCCGTATACTTCGTGAGCGAAGTCTTGTCGCCCTCAAAACAAAGGTACCCTCAGTACCAAAAGCTAGCATATGGAGTGTTCACGACAGCACGAAAATTGCGTCACTATTTTTCGGCACACCCGATCATAGTGGTTAATGAAGCTCCTTTGTCAAACATACTTGAACAACCCAGAAGCCACGGGTCGTGTCTCCCTTTGGGGAATAGAACTTTCCCCTCGGGACATCACGTACGAAAAAGAAAAGCAATAAAGTCGCAAATACTACCGGATTTCATCGCGAGTGGATGGAGTTGCAAAATACGGGACCCCAGATTTATCGAGAACCTGGACTATGAACTTCGATGGGTCCAAGAGGCTAGAAGGGGCTGGCGCGAGGAGTAGTACTCATATCACTCGAAGGCGACAAGTTGAAGTACATCCTTCGGATGACGTTCCCTAACGCATCTAACAATGAAGCGGAATATGAGGCTCTCATACACGGGATGAAGATGGCGAAAGCCTGCGGAGCAACTCGACTAAAAATCTTTGGCGACTCACAGTTGGTAGCTCGGCAAGTTATGAACCAATGTGACGCAGTCAATGATAGCATGATGGCATACAAGGAGGTGTACAATGAGCTCGAGAAATTGTTCGATGGATGCGAAGTAAATCATATTAGCAGATTGAGCAACGACGAAGCCGACGTTCTTGCAAACATCGGGTCGCAGTGCCTTGCAGTCCCACCAGGTGTATTTTGGGAGGAGATAACAGAGAGATCCACTGAGACGACAAAATCAAAAAAGAAGGAGAAGAAACCCTCGGGGGCTATCAAGGAGAAACAAGAGGAAGAAGAAGAAGAGCAAGACCTGGTCCTAGTAATACAGATACCATGGATGCAGCCATACATATCATATATCCTCAGGAAAGAAATACCCGATGATCCGGTTGAGGCAAGGCGAGTAATTCGACGCTCCAAAGCTTTCACGGTGGTTAAGGGAGAATTATATAAGCGAAGTATTTCGAGGCGTCTTGCAAAGGTGCGTTACACCCGAAGAAGGAAGAATAATTCTAAAGGACGTACATGAAGGAATATGTGGCCACCACGCAAGTAGTCGAGCTATCGCAGCCAAGGTTTTTCGGGCAGGATTCTACTTGGTTGACAGCAATAGAGGACGCTAAGGACATAGTACGAACTTGCGACGCATGTCAAAGGTTTGCCGCAAAACCTCACTCTCCAGCAGCAGAGCTAGCACCAATACCTTTGTCATGGCCCTTTGCACAATGGGGACTCGACATGGTAGGCAAATTACACAAATCATCGCCAGGAGGAAAGGAATACATGCTAGTAGCTGTCGACAAATTCACAAAGTGGATAGAAGCGAAGCCGATAAATTCACCGGACGGAGCATCTGCGAGTAAAATTCATAAAAGACCTCGTCTTCGATTTGGAGTGCCCCACGGCATCGTCACGGACAACGGCGGCAACTTCATGTCCAATGAATTCAAAGACTATTGCGAAGAGGTGGGTATCAAGCTGAACTTTGCATCGGTTGCACATCCTCAAACCAATGGGCAAGTCGAGAAAGCCAATGGCATCATCTGCAATGGCATCAAGAAGCGCTTGTTAGGACCACTAGAAAAAGCTCGACATACCCGGCTCGAAGAACTACCAAGTGTGTTATGGAGCATCCGAACAACTCCAAATACGGCGACACAGGAAACTCCATTTTTTCGGTACATGGAGCAGAAGCAGTATTGCCAATCGAGATAGAACACAACTCTCCACGTGTCGCGGAGTATGACGAAGAAACGTCGAGAAAAGCGCTAGAAGACGATGTGGACGCACTTGATGAAGCTCGAGATGAAGTATTGTCTCGAGTAACCAAATATCAACAGGACTTGAAGAATTACCACAGTCGACGTTTGCGGCCAAGATCTTTTCAGGTGGGCGACCTAGTTCTTCGGCTCACGCAAAAAAGTCATGAAAAACTCGAGTCACCATGGCTCGGCCCTTACATCGTCACGGAAGTAATCGGAGGAGGAGCATACAGGATAAAGGACAAGAAGACAGGGGTGGAGGAGCCAAACCCCTGGAACGTGGCGCAACTCAGGCGATTCTACGCCTAGAGTCGAAATATAGTCCTTGTAAAACTTCAATGTACTGAAACGCCCGCGAGTTTTCAGACGCACTCTTTTCCTTTTTCGGGGCACCGAGTGGGGCCGGAGAAGGTTTTTAATGAGGCGGGCTCGCGGTGCTGCAATATAATAAAGATAGTGGCTATATCACCTTTTTCTTTATCAACGCGACCAAAGTCATCGCTCCGACGAATTTCAATATAGTTCATCGATAAAAGAAGAAAAAAATCTTGCCTTGGTATTCAAATACCTCGTGAGTCAATAAAAATACAAAATAGTACTCAGTAAAAGCTCGGGGGCTCATATTTGCCTTCAATATATAAATGCCTTGGTCCACAACCTCGCAAATATACAAATATAGTAAAAAGTCACCGAAACACTCGGGGGCTAGGCAAACATAGAAATATAATGGTTGCTTTACAATATAGTCATGGACTACAAAGAAGAAATTTCTACAAGAAGCAAATAACTAGTCTTGATTCGGTATGTCATCAAGAGTAACTCGTTCTCTTCGGGAGCGAGCACCAAGAAAATCGGCATAATGGCCATCGGCAAAAAGTCGGCATCCATCCGAAGAAGGTCCTCAATCATTTCTTCGGCTATAGGTGTAACCTTCGTGTTAATCCTATCAACACCAACTCTCCGACGTTTTACCTTTTGATGAACCCTCTCGACAACTTGGGCAAGGTCAAGCTTCGAGTGGCAGATCTGGAGCATGATAAGAGCAAATCTGGCACCAGCTACCAGTTGTGCTTTGACAAAATCATGGATACTGCGAGCATCCTTGAACCTTTCCATTAATTCAGGAAGAGTTTTTGGTTGGACATTCCGAGGAAACATGGAGTTGTAAACCATGGATAAGGTTTTGGTACAGAAGTGAAGGAAATCACGGGTTTGAGAGGTACGATCCTGAAATGCGGTAATTTGGCGGGTCCTCTCCGGAGTAGCCCAAAACAAAGAACCATGGTCCAAGGAAAGATTGACAAGGAGGTTTGTCCTAGTGTTTACCCTCTCTTCCTCGGCGACGGCATCAATAAAGGCACCTATCAACACAACGAAGGGACAACCTTTAGAAGACAATAGCATGAAGATGAAAGATATCACAAGACGAGACAAACATACCCGACATATCCGCACTGGCTTCATTCATTAACTCGAGCATGAAATTTTCTCGAGTGACCGCTTTTCGGCTTCGAAACGAGCAATCTCCTTAGCGAGCCACGGCCTCGCGGAGCTTGCTGAAGGGCAACTTTTTCGGCTTCAGATGATTTACGAGACTGCTCCATCATCACAAGTGTTTGCTTTTTCGCATACTGAAGTTGCTGTCGAAGCTCATCCAATTCTTGCGACAAGGTATTATTGACAGGTGCAGTATCAGAAACAGTTCTCTTCGCGCGGAAAGAAGGCGAAGCATTGGAAGGAGTAGGAGTTGGAGTGTAGTTATCAAATATCAACTGAAATTTAAACGGGACAACATCAAATAACGAGGCAAAGATAGAGTTCTTCATTAATATCTCGGGAATAATTACAAGGGTACTACGGTGGAGCTAAGGAAATACGTGTCGCCAAATGACTACTTTGGCGACATGAGCAAAAGAAGCAAAAGAAAAACAGAGGCATGCAACTAGACCTCCGGCCTTGACGAACTAGGGGTCGACGTTGGTTTGATCCCGAGATATGCCAAGATTTTCTTCGTATTGGGCTTGGCCGCCTTCATCAGTGATTTCCACCTCGACTGCTCTATCTGATCGGTGTCGCCAACCTTCGTCCAGTCGAGAGTCTGCGACCGTCGGCAACCGGAGCAACGAGTATTTTCAACGGCCACCTTCATATTCTCATGGCGCATCTTCAGCCCAAGATTTTACGATGTATTGAAAAGCTTGGCAAGGTCAAGGAAAGTCGAAGGCTCCTCTTTCTTCGGGAAGAAGTAGGGGAACAACGCCGACAAAGCCCCACCGGCATTGGCCACGCCTTCACGAATCTCGCGTCCATGGAGCTCCAAAAGAGAAAGTGCGTCAAGGAGAGAGTCATTGACGGGATTCTCCAGATCATAATCTTGGCCTGTTTGGGCTGACACACGAGACAACATATTAGTCGAAAACCAAGACACAGGAAATGTAACAAAACAGAAGAAATTGAGGATATTACTCAGCGTACGTCGACATTGCGACTTCAAACGCTTGATGACCCCCTGCTCACGAGCAGCCTGTGCAGTTTTCTGCTCATGTAAGGCAGATTCAGCATCTTTGAGCCTTTGCTGCAATTCTTCGATACTAGCGGCCTTTGCTTTAGCATCATCAGCTTCAGCTTTAGCTTCGCTAGCAGCAAGCTCAGCCTTCTTACGAGCCGTTTCACTTTGCTCGAGTTTTCGAGCAAGTGTCTCGGCACGTTGGTTAGCCTCCGCAAGTTTTTCTGTTGAGATGTGGAAAAGAAAGATCAAAAACAGCGACGAGCGGCATGAGTAAAAAGCGAGGAAAAAAAGGGCGAGTATCAAAGTCGTTACCTTCGGCTCTGTCGGCATACTCGCGGTACCCAATAAATTGGGACCCGATGCGGATAAGATCCTTGATCATAGGCTCGTCAAAGAAGAAGAAAAGAAGGGGAAAAACTTCGGCATTACAAAAAGTAAGGCTCCATAAAAGCAAAAAAGAGTAAAGATGGATCTCGATAAACTTACATCATCCAAGAGCTGCGACGAATAGCTGCTCGGTTGAGGAGGAGGCTCAACGATCATTTCAACCCTTGCCCTTTTTGGCGAAGGGACAAGGGGGCTCGATGGTGGAGTAGTAGTGACGACGTTTTGTTGGGGAGGCGATGTTTCATCTCCTTCAACTAACGTGTACGAAACAAGCACGATACGTGACGTGCTGGTCCGAGGAGCTACGTCAGTAACTGGTACTTCTTCCTCATCACTAGTGAACAAAAATCGACAGTACAAAAAGCAAAACAAAGTTAAATCTTTCGAGTACATAAAAAAGAGGAGGAGAGATAAAATTAACTTACGAGCTGATGAGGGACTCAAAATAAGGATCATAAGCTGCCTTCGGATCAGAAGGAACAACTTCTTCAGCCTTAGAAATGCCAGAATCCTCGACTTCAGTCCTTTTCCTTTTGTTCTTCGGAGAAACGAGCGGGAGGAAGGGATTCGGTCGATTCAACGGCTTCAGACTCAACCTCTCTCTCATGAGAAGCCGCAGATTTGTGAGAACCCGCGACTTCACTTCCAGGAACAGAAGAGCCTTGAGTATCTTCGGCAACAATACCCATTTCTTCGACTTCTCCATCCTCAGGAAGAGGAGGAAGGGAAGCCATAGTAGGGTGATTCTACAACAAAATAGCGGCAAGAGAGAAAGATAGCGAGATATTAATACAATGAGATGCAGGAAAAATTCAGAACAAGATAAAAAATTTGAGAAGGCAAAATACCTCGGGGAGAGGATTAGTGGAGCTGTAGGGTTCCACGCGACAAGAGGAAGGAATAGGATCCCTCTTACTCAGTGAGGTAATTCTTCGAACAAGCTTCTCCAAGTCCTTCACAGAAAGATCATTGGAGAGCCTATTGGCGTCATTGGCACCAGAATACGTCCAAAGGGGATTTTTGCGAGCTCGAAGAGGCTGCACTCTAATCCTAAGAAAATAGGCTATGATTTGGACACCGGACAAATCTTTTCCTCGAGTATTTTGGAGCCGATGAACACGAGTCATAAGAGCTTCGTCGCCTTTCTCTCTTCTTCGGAAGCTTCGGCGTCCCAGGAGTGGCGGCGTTGAATCTTCGCGTTTCCGTCGAAGGGAACTATGTTGTGTTCCACGGAGTTGGCGCTTTCTTCGTGTATATAGAGCCACCTCTTGCGCCATCCTTGGACAGAATCGGGAAATTTGACGTCGAAATAATCGATATCAGTTCGGACACAGATAACTACGCCACCTATGTTGTAGGTGGCGTGGTGAGCGCCATTACGGCGAAGGCGGAAAATGCGTTTCCGGAGAGCCCAATTGGGAGCAACTCCAAGAAAGCATTCGCAAAGTGTGATAAAAATAGAAATGTGAAGAATGGAATTGGGGGTCGGTGGTGCGGTTGAATCCCATAGACAAAGAGAAGACCGCGGAGGAAATCATGGATTGGGGTAGAGAGGCCGCGGATAAGATGATCAACAAAACTAACCCGATACTCCATTGGAGGTTTGGGATAGCTTTCTTCATCGGGAAAACGGATGGCGCCTTCCTTCTTCATCGGGCCAAGCCTTTTCATCGAGGTTGGCGTCTTGGTTGGAGATTTTGGATCTCTCCCACTCAAGATCTTCGGCGGCCATCGCGGACTGCGGAGTGCTCGTGGCGAGTCAAACGCGCACGCGGTGGCATCCACGGCAGCGGATTGAGCAATGTATGCGAGAGCGGGAAATCGGCGAAGATTGGGCGCAGAGGAAGATTTGCGAAGAGGAACAGGTGAGCGGCGCAAGCGAGGGGATGAACGGAGGTTGAAGACAGGTTTATATAAGAATTGTGTGAAGCAGTGTGCCGTTGGATGAGGAGATCGTGTGGTGAGAATGGATTTTCTAGATTCAAGGGCAAAAAAGTATTTTTATTGAGATAGGCGTTACCGTACGTGCGCCAGAAAAAGCGGAGGACGTGTGTCCCCCACTTGCACGACGTGTCAACATGGTGGGAACGATGGACCCATAAAGCAGAAAAATATCGACCATTGAAAGAGTTGAAGAAAATTTGACAAGGGAAAATATGTCGACAAGAGAAAGGAGAATGGCGACAGGATAAGTTATTTGAATGCATCGGGAGCCTTTGGTCAGAAACAAGTTTTTGCCCAAATGCTCGGGGGCTACTTCGAAAAAAGTAAAATTTCGACAATGGCAAATATAGAAAATGTTGAGCCTACGAGTCAAGCACAAGTTCTTGGCTGTAGCCTCGAGAGCTACTCCCATCGGGAGCGCTGTTCGCGCACCCGACAAAAAAAAAAAAAAAAAAATAGAGAAAAAAGAAAGAGAGAAGAAGAAGGAGGAAAGAATATCAGGAGATAATGGCAATATAGCGACAAGGAGGACTAAAATGTTGAGCCTACAACCAAGCACAAGTTCTTGGCTGTAGCCTCGGGGGCTACTCCCATCGGGAACGCTGTTCGCGTGCCCGATGAAATTAACAAAGGAAAAATAGAACAAGCAAGAGAGTATATTTCGAGTTATCATTAACTCTCCATATACTCCCATCGGGAGAGCAATATAAGTCATATTTGACTCGATAAAATGTGCCATTCCAACAGCCGGAAAAGCACTCGACAATATATTCTCGGAACGCCGAAGTTGCGATCAATTTCGAATGCCGCAAAATTGCGAAGGTAAGACCCCGGACCTATTCTGCTGGGCGTGGCATCGCCGAAGACTGCGCTACGCTACTTTTATCCGTATCAACGAGATACGAAGAAAAATCCTAACGGACGCGTTAGGTACTCGATAAATTTAACTGGGACTCGACAGAATGGTAAGACCTTAAGCGGCGCCTGTCGAAGTTTACACCAGTATCCCGAAATCATGTCCGGGGACGTGATTTTGAAGTAGGTTTTTGCGGATTGCCACTAGAGCAGTTAACTAGTACCTGATCCGTCAGATGAACTAGCCCCAACTACCAATATCCCTGTACAATATAGAATTTTATGAGAAAAAGTATGAAAGTTAGAGCTTTCGAGTAAAAATAAACAGTAGAGATTTTCCTTGACTCTATGATTCAAGCAAAATCTCGGGGGCTACTTGACATAGGCATCCCAAATGGGCCTGCCTAATATAGTACCCGGGGTTTATTGAAGGCCCATTACCCGAAGAATAAGAAGACTCGAGAGCCCAAGATGTATTTAAGGAAAAGATAGAGTTGTAATAGGAAGTGTTATTTGTAATCCGGCGGGATGAGTTAGAAACCATCCCGGACTCCGTAATCCTTGTATAGCACGAATCCCTCGGCTCCACCTATATAAAGGGGGGTCGAGGGACGAGAAGATCATCGAATCATTGTCACGCAAACCCTAGTTTTCATATTCGTCGAGTACTTTTCGGCTGAAACCTTCGAGATCTACTTGCCCTCTACTTCTAACTAAACCCTAGCCTACAATCCATAGGCATTGACAAGTTAATCCCTTGTCACTAGGAGCCCGCCGTCTCCTGTCTTTCTCCTCTTGTCGTTGCGTGGAGTCGCCTAACCCCATCCCGCACCTCGTCCAGCACCGCTCTGTCCCTCTGTCTGGCCAGAACCCTCCAACTCTGCATATAGATAGACATTTTATACAACGCATCAGCAGGACTGGAGATCGTCTTCCCTTCCATAGCTAGCTTGTTACGGATGTTCCAAAGCGACCAACATAACGCCGCAAACGTGAACCAAGCTATCCTACGCAAGGGGACCGAGAGCCCCTGGGCGATGGTAATGAAGTCTCCGACCCCTGTCGGGTTCCAAGAGCATGGTAGGAGTTCCCTAACTCCCGCCCACAAAAACCGAGCTAGATGGCATCTAAAGAAGATATGATCGCCGTCCTCTAGCTCACCACAAAGAGCGCAACTACCGTCAGTTGGTCCATTCCTTCGGGCCACCTGGTCCGCCGAAGGAAGTCTCCCCCTAATCAGCTGCCACAGAAAGACCCTGATCTTTGGGGGAACTCTGGTTTTCCATACTTCCTTAAAGTATGTGACCGAGGCCCCTTGAGACATCCGAAGGTACATCGAATGGGTCGAATACACTCCGGAGGGTTCAAGTGCCCAAGAGACCTGGTCCTCATCAGGATGGATCGGGTGGAGATCAAAGATCCTGCAGAGATTTTCCCATTCCACCGTCTCCTCCAGGCCGAACGTCCTACGAAAGCGGATGTGCCATCCCTCGGCCGACCGCACTGCTGCCACCGTGGAAAATTGGTTGTCGCAGCAAGCAAACAACTTAGGAAACTGCGGGTGTAAAGGGCCCCTGCCCGTCCACCAGTCCAACCAAAAGTATGTTCGCCTACCATTCCGAACCTTGTGGCGAGCTCCCAGCTTAAAATGCCACTTCAGCTTCTGAATGGAGTTCCAGAACTGAGAACCCTTAGTTTTAACCATAGGGGAGAAGAGGTCATGATCTCCCAGGTATTTAGCTTTGAGGAGGTCCACCCAAAGTCCCTCCTCATTTTGGTACAGCCTCCAAATCCACCGGAGCATCAGGGCAATATTCATCGTCTTTGTATTGAGGATCCCCAGGCCTCCGACCTCTTTAGGCCTACACACCGTGGCCCAATCCACCATGTGGTATTTCCTCTTGTTCCCAGTCCCTTCCCAAAAGAACCGGGATCTAGATTTATCCATTTCCCCATGTGTGGAGTCATAGAGAAGATAGAGTCCCATAGCGAACATCGGAAGGCTAGACAGACAAGAATTAGTCAATTCAAGACGTCCCGCCGATGCCAAGAGCAGCCCCTGCCATGGATCCACCCTGTGGCTGACCTTCTCCGTCAGGAAGATCCAATCCGCCACAGAAAGGCGTTTGTCGCTAACTGGCATCCCCAGGTAGCGAAAAGGGTAAGCCCCCAGCTTACAGTTCAGAGCGTCTGCAATCCCCTGCTGCTCCTCAGGCGTGACCCCTGTCACAAGTGCCTCACTCTTAGCGAAATTAATCTTGAGGCCAGACATGTTCTCAAAGCACAGCAAGAGAAGTTTAAGATTGGCAACCCCCACCCTAGTGGGCTCGATCAGAATCATCGTGTCGTCGGCGTACTGAAGATGTGTCACTCCCCCTGGAATAAGATGTGGAACCACCCCTTGGATATGGCCCGCCTCATTCGCCCTCGACAGAATCGCCGCCAGCGAATCAACCATAAAATCAAAGAGGATAGGGGAGAGAGGATCCCCTTGTCGCACTCCCCTAGCATTCCGAAAGAAGGGTCCAACCTCCCCATTCACGTTGACCGCAGTGTGTCCCCCTGACACCAGCTGCAAGAGGCGGTGTACCACCAGCGCTGAGAATCCCTTTCTCAGCAGGACTTCCTTCAGGAAATCCCAGCTCACGCGGTCATAGGCCTTCTCAAAGTCTAGTTTGAGAAGAAGGCCTTGCAGATCCTTAGTCCTCAACTCGTGCGCAATCTCATGAAGCGCCAGCACGCCCTCGTGCAAGCTCCTGCCTTTAATAAAGGCCGTCTGGCTACGGTCTATCGTCCTATTTGCTATCGGAGCTAATCTAATAGCGTATGCCTTAGCGACGAACTTGAAAATAACGTTGATCAGCGCGATCGGTCTGAACTGCTTGATGCTGTCGGCCCCTTTAACTTTCGGAATGAGGGAGATGATCCCGAAGTTGAGCCTAGCAATGTCAACCCTCCCTAGGGCAAAGTCGTTCAGAATCTGCAGAATTGGCCCTTTCAAAATGTCCCAGAACTTTTTGAAAAACACAACAGGCAGGCCGTCCGGACCTGGAGCTGAGTCAGGCTTCATAGATTCCAACACCTCATCCAGCTCCTCTGGGGTGAAGGTGATCTCCAGCCCTGTGTTCTCTTCGGCAGAAATCCTGGCAGACTCATCCCACAAATCAGGGGCTAGGGAGAAGGCCCTCTCCTCCCCTTCAGTACCCATCAAAGCAGAGTAAAACTGGTAGATATGTCCCATCATCTCTTTCTGATCCGTGATCTCCCCTTCATCTCCGCATAGACGAGGGATCAGACATTTCCTACGCCTCCCGTTGGCAATGGCGTGGAAGTAAGCGGTGCAGGAGTCCCCTTTGAGCGTCCACTGTACACGGCTACGTTGCCGCCAGTATTCCTCCTGAAGCTCATCCAAATGGATGATTTGGTCCTCAAGGTGGTATCGGAGGGCCCATCCCTCTTCATCCAACCCCGCAGCATCAGCGGAAGCATCCAAGGCCGCCACCTGTTGCATCAGGCCTTGCCGAACCTCCCGCCTTTCTTTCCCAAGATTGGCCCCCCAGCCTTTAAGAAATTTGCGAAGACCCCTCGCCAAACAGAACCACGTGTCAATGCTGCAACGTTGAGGACGCCCCCCAAACATGAGTCCCAACATCTTCGGTTTAAGCATGTCCTCAAAGCCCGCCACCCCGAACCACCATGTCTGGAAGAAGAAGCGAGCCTGCCTCTTAATACCCATCGACCCATCATCCAGCAACAAGGGGTTGTGATCGGACCCAATCCTTGTGATCGCCGACAACGTGCACATGGGGAACATAGCCTCCCAGGCTGGAGAAACAAACACCCGATCAAGCACTGAGCGGATCGGGTCCAATTGGTTGTTAGTCCATGTAAAACGTGCCCCTGCACGGTTCAGTTCCCTAAGTGCCATCGCCGCAATCGCATCATTGAATCTACGAATCCTGGGCCAGTTCACCACCTCATTGCTCTTGTCCTGCAGCCGTCTAATGAGGTTAAAGTCACCCCCCACCACCACTGGTAAGGGGGTCGAGGTGACCTCCCTCTCGAGCTCCCCCAGGAAATCCTCTGTCCTGGCATGGTCCGCCGGACCATACACCAGAATGAAACACCATTTGCGGTTGATGTTCCGTTGGAGAATGTCCGCACTTATGAAGAATTCCCCTTTCCTCCAAGTGCCAACCTCGAAGGCTTCATCCCTGAAGCCAAGGAGCATCCCACCTGAATGCCCATTGGCGGGCAGCCAGTTCCATCCAAATTGGCCCCCAAACTCTAAGCTGCGGAGTTCCGCCGCCGAGAAGTCTTGTCTAATGGTCTCTTGTAGCCCTAAAACATCCACACGCTCCTGCCTCATATAATCCTTGAGCTGGGTGCGACGCCCTAGTCGCCCAAAGCCCCTCAGGTTATAAATGAGAGTCCTCATTTGGACACAGTCTTCTTGGTTCGTCCTAAACGGACGTTCAGCTGAGGCCTCCTTCCCTTGACGCAATTGCGAACCGGTCTCCCTGAAGGGGGGCCAGTTTCCACCCCCTCTGCCGGCACAGCCGTGGCCTGGCCGGATCGTGGTTCCCCTGAACCGTCCGCCGTCCCCGTGGCGTTGGCCGGCGCCGGTACCGAGGGAGATCCTCCGGTCGGTACCAGCTCAGCAGGCATGGCCGCCTCCCTGGCCGCCACCCGTGCTGCTTCTTCCAACTCTAACCGCCGTCTGGTCGCCGCAAGCGCTTCTTGCACCTTCTCCTTGGCACGAATAAGGGAGATGGCTTCCGAAGGGGCTCCCACCCTCGGATGGAACAGCAAGCAACTATCCCTAACGACAGACGTAATATGCGAATCGGAAAGGATATCCAAAGCCGAAGAGGTGTTACCTTTAGGCTTGGCCTTGTTCGTCTCCAGGTTCTTCTCCGCCGCCAAGCGGCTGCGCCGGCTCCATGATCGGTGTGCCCGCCGCTGCTCCTCGGTTCCTCCCACTCTTGCGTACCGGCGTGGGAGCCACCGGCTTCTTCTTCTTCCTTGTAGAGATGGTCACGGCAGAGAGCGCCGGCCCTGTGCCAGCGGCAGGTCCGCCAGGGCCTCTGCGCGCAGATCATGGCCCCCGGCCTCCAGCCTACCACCTCGCACCATCTCCACCGCACCCGCGTCCGCCACCAGCTCGACCACCGATCCCTCCGTGGCTTCCTCCGACGCTGCAGCTCCCTCCTGAATGTCCAGCGTCGCCCCGAGCCTGGTGATCTTGAGTGGGGGCTCGTCAATAGATGGGCTCTCAGCCACCCACGACGCCAACGGGTCAGTGACCTGGGAGTCCGTCTCCGCGGAGGGCGAGGGCTCCGCGTGGTCCAACACCACCACCCCGAGCGGCTCGATGGCACCCTGCAGGGACTCCGCCAACGGCGAGCGCACTCCGTCCTCCCTGGACGTGGCCCGGAAGCCCAGCCCCAGGTTTGACCCGTATTGGTCAATAGGCTGGACATCCTCCTCCAAGAGCTCATCCCGAGTTCTCGACGCCGGAGGAGCGCTGTTGGAACCCGCGGCTTTGGAGCTCACCGGCCCCGCCGCCCCCGTCTTGTCCTTCTCCGATTCCTTGGTCGGCACGCCCGAGTCGTCCTTCTTCTTTCGGCGTCCATGTTTGTTCCACTCTCCATCGGACGAGATGTAGTCTGAATCGTAGTCGTCCCCGTCATCCCGAGGAGGGGGTGGCGGAGGAGCCCCTGCCCCTCCCGCAGCCCCGCGCGGAGCCGCCTCCACCTGCAGCCCAATGTTGTACCCCTCCCCATTGACGAACAGCTGAATAGACCCCGTGATGCGCTCCGGATACCTGCCTTGGAAGCGCATGCGGATCGGCTCGCGATCCCGCTTCATGATTGAAAGCTCATCCACATCAATGGGGCGTCCGATCATCACAAACGCCGCCATCAGCCTCTCCTTGGTCATCAAGTCTTCCGGCACACCCGTCAACCTAATCCAAGCCGAGGGGAGTACCAGGCTGGGCTTAGGCGCAAGGAAAGCCTCACGGATCTCAGTGTTCTTCTCGCTGAAGGGCAGGAAGAGCTTGCCGCTGGCCGTCGCGAGGCGGAGTGTAGCCCTTGACGGGAAGACGACCGAGAACTCCGTCTCAGTCAGCTTGCAAACCTGCCAATCCCAAGCCTCATCCACCAGCTTCTTCATCTCCTCCGCCAGCTGTTCCTTAGAGAGGGGAGCGTCCTTGAATTTGATAACAGCCACAAGAACCTCCCCTGGGTTCTGGGCAGCACCTAGTGGTTCCACATCGATGTTGAAAAAACCGCCCCCGGTGATCGCATGCCCCATGGAAACCAAACGCAGATTTTTCCCCCTCGACGGGCAATGCGCCGAAGTGTGGCCCTCCTCACTGCACAGCACACAGAGAGGCTGGAAGAGGCATTCCGATTGGAAGTGCCCTTCGCGTCCGCACTTGAAGCACTCGCCGCCCGCCGGCGCCCCTGCCCGGGACGGGTTTGTCTTGGACTTGCCTTTTGCCGGCTGGGAAGCTGCTGCTCCGGCCCCCGTCTTCCTCCCACCCTTGGCCCTCTGCTGCTGTCGCTGACCGCGCTCACGGTCGCCCTGACCAGCTGAGCCGTCGCCCTGCCCCTTGGACACCGCCTGTTCTGCCGGCCTCTTGGCCAGAGCTTCCTCACGGAGCCTCTGCTCCCTCCACCAAGGCGGAGGAGACTCCCTGTCCCGGCCCCGCTCCTGGTAGCGGTACCCCTGGTCCCCATCCACAAACCTGGCACCGCCGTCTTGTCGTCCACCATCCGCACGCCTTCCGCCGCCGGTGGCACCCTCGCGACCCCCGCCACCGCCGTCGCGGTCGCGGTCATACCAGCCGTCCCCATTGCTGTTGTAGCCGCGGCCACCTTGACCGCTACCGCCCCCGAAAGAGTTGCCGTTGCCGTTGCCGTATCTACCGCCGCCGTCCTGTCTCCCGCCCCCTCCGCCTCCATTCTCGTCGCCGAACCGCCCACCTCCATCCCTCCGCCCGACGCCCTCTCCCTCGAACCGCCGGTCGCCGTCAAAACGGCGCTTGCGACCATCGTCCGCCCCGCGGTCCATGACCACTTCGACGAAGGAACGCAGAAGAGGTGGTGGATTGGCGATTTTCCGAAGGAGTCGGTGAGGAGGAGCAAGGGGATCTGAGAGTCTCTGTCTAACCTCACTGAAACGAGCAGGAAACCCTAGATCGGGGGCGCAGCACCCTTTAGGCATCCACAACCAGTAGAAGCGCTTCTGCGCCACCGGGCCAGACCCAGGCCGCAGCGCCGGTCGGGCCGAGGCCGCGGCCGGGCCAAGTGGGCCGCCCTCGGCGGCCGGCAGCCCACCTTCCCACCCCGTCGGTGAGCACAAAAGCGCCACGGGCTCACCCTCCGCGAGCTCGGATGGGCCGTCGGCCGCGAGCCCGGGAGCGATGGCCCGCTCCACCGCCGGCCCGGGACGGGGTTGGCGAGATCTCCTCTACCGCCTCCGTCCGCCCCAGCGCCGCCGCCGCCACGACGAGAGGCTCCACAGGACTCGACCTCCCGCCGTCGTGCCCTCCAGGCCGGACCCGCCGGAACGCCGTCCCCGGCCGTACGTCCCCAAGCCGGAAGAACCGCGGCTTGCGAGCAGAGGGGAATCTCGACCCGCGCCCGCCCGGCGCAAAGGCCACCCGCGGCCTGTGCCGGAGCGTTCCCCCGAGCTCCGTTGCCCGGCAGATGAACCCCTCAAGGGTCACCGGCGCCGCCCTCCGCGCCAAAGAAACTTCATCCTGCTCCCCGTCGGACCCCGAGCCCTCCCGGTCTCAGGTCCGCCGCCCGACGACGGCCAACAAGCTTCACCATCGCCATCGCTCCAGCCATCTGCCAGCGCCCAGAACCTGCCGCGGGGAGCCCCTGTCCCAAGCGGAGGTGCAGAACGCGGCGGCGCCGCCCTCCGGTCATCCCCAACCGACGGCGTCCCTGGCCAGGAGGTGCTGAAATTTGAATCGCCCTCCGTGTCGCCACTCTCGCTCCGTACCGTTCCCATCCGTCGTACTGCCGCTCCGTGCTGCCTACTCGTTTGTTTGTGCAGAGAGATTCTCGAGCACGACCAGAAAACAGAGATCCCTTGGCATGCCAAAGGGAGCACAACCTTTGCTACGGCAAGGCAACATGCATGTAACTAACCTGAGGACGTGTTGGAGCCTACCATCTAGGCATTCACTGACCCGCTAATTGGATGCAGTATAAACATGCAAAATACAACAGTATTTTATCAAAATGCAGTTAAGATTTTCTTAAATCTCACTAACCTAAGAAAAATGCAACTGCAATTCGAGAAAAAGTGCAACTTGATCCAGCTGCACTTATCTGGCAGAAAAGTGCAATTCCAATTTCCTCGCAAAAAAATGTAAATGAAGCGCTTTATTTTTGTGGGAGACTGAGACGTAGCAAATCCGAACAAGTAAATATGCTCTCGTTAGAAAAAACTTGTGTTTTCGTTTTGCACATACACAAATACTCTATATTTAGAAATTTTACGATGGTGCGTTTTTACATTTTATTACATGAGAGTGGATTTTGTACATGCATCAATTTTTTCTTGTCATCTCAAAATTAAATATGCCCTCATTAGCGATTTTTTAATTTATTTATTTATGCACACACACAACTATTGTATATTTACAACACTTTACAAGGATATTTTCTAAAACTTTTTGTTGCATGTTGCAGGCATCCATTTTCTTTATGATATCTCAAAAGTAAAGATATAATTACACGAGATCCTAACCCTATATGTTGCCTAAGCTTCCTCCACGCAACCACCCAATTCCTCCACCTCCCTTTCTTTCGGAGGCTAGGGGAGTGGGGACTCGTCGTCTTCTTTGTGTTCTTGTAGTCATGGTCTTCGTTGTTTTTTTTTTGTCTCCCCGGCTTCTCCTTACATAGGGGGTGTCCTAATCGGCGTCAACGAAGGCCCTGTAAGGGCTTTTCTCGCCATATCAGTTAGTTCACTTCGGATCTTGGAAATTGGTGTGTCTATTGCAAACATTTGGATGGCTATTGGTGTGACGACTTCAACCACTTCTTCTGCTCTATTATGTGGCAAGGTCCGGTTTCTTCAAGCCTATCGATTGGTGGTGAAGGATTGCAAGCTTTTACTGCGTGGGGTGCATCCCCAGGTGATGTTCGATCGGCGCCTATCTTGTTGTTCGTGGCGAGTGGCTATTGCGGTATTCAAAGCCTTGAATGGCAAGAACGAGTTTGGAAGTGTCCCTATCCCTTATTATATTTTTAACCTTAGGCAAACGCCGAGCTAGCGAAGGAAGAAGGCGAACAATATGATTTTTGATGTAAATATACTTTTATTGGTCATTTTGTGTCTTGTACAACACATCTATTGTTTTATATTTTCTTTAATGTAAACATCAAATGGGAGACACACTTTGCGTGTCTTTCTAAACATGGTGATTTAAAAGGTATAATTTCGTAAAACATGTTCATACCTACCCAAATGCTAAACCTTCACTCTAGTCTGGAGACATCTTTTAGGTTTGCGGTGAAAATCCAACACAACATGGGCACCATATATTTCTCCATTGACAAGAGAATCGAGCTTATAGAAGCCTGGCTACAATTTGTGAATAAAATTGCAAACAAATAATATATGTGTGGAATGGGATGAAACAAAGTGGTATTGTCTCTCAAACACCAGTGAGCTTGTTTTTTAACGACTTTTTTTTGTCTTAATAATTTATGAATATTATATAAATGTATGCATACATGTACAGTATGTACAAGTATGACCAAATTTGCATCAAAATATTCTTTTCATATGTGATCTACGCAAAAAATACAAATGTTTAAAGAAAAATATTCTTTTCATATCCTTTTCAACCCTACAATTTTGTAAGTTTTTATATAGCCTAAATTGTAAGATACTCCCTTTGTTCCATAATAGTTTTCGCTAAATTAGATGTATCTATACATATTTTATGTTTGCATACATCCAATTCAGTGACAATCAATATTGAACGGAGGGAGTATATATTGTTCAGAAAATACCAGCAAACATGTAGAGAATATGTGCATATATCCGCGTAGTTTATTTTTAAAATGTCATTTTGTTTTTTCAGTAATAAGTTGACCGGAGCTTGGGAGTACATATATACACTGCACTAGTTGGTTGAAAATTATACTTATATAAAAGTTTAAGAAAAAAGGTTCACCATGAGTTGCTTCAAATCACAAAGTGACACACAAAACAATCTTACAGGTTACACAACGTGTTGAGCACAATTTGTTTATAAGTTTTTGTGTGTAACGCAAATGATCCCATTTTTTTTCAGAATAGTTACAAGGACAAGTTTCCACCACCCTTCTTTATGACTATAATTTTTTCTTCTTTTATAATCTAAAAATGTATTTTTACTATGTTTCCAAATATGGGTTCGTAACTACGCTATTTGTGAAAATTCGCTCTAGTCGATACAAAGATTCTTGCGATCTTTAGATAATACATTTCTTTCGATCAATTTTACAAATAATACACGATTTCAAAAAATTACAAATCTAGGAATCAGTCGGCCGGCTATCGGCCAATGGGCCTTCTAGTAGCTGACCAGATTAGTCGGCCTGGTCGGCAGATTGGCGTGGCCGATAGCCAACCTACCGAGTTCTAAATTTGTAATTTTTTCAAAAAAACGCGCCTTAATTGTAAAAATACTGAAAAATGTATTGTTTAATTTTTTGCAAGATTATTTAGGTTTCATGATGGTCAAGTACAGTGTGGGCCAAATATTTGTCCATTAGGTTTTTTTGGTACTAAGTCTTTGTGAAGATTAGTAGGGATAATTCTCACACGTATTGGATGAAACCTCTACCTTCACCCAATCCCCAGCTCATGAGGTAGATGTGTATTGGGATTAAGGAAAATACAATAGGGTTTAGGGTAATGCAGGGATTAAACTAGGAGGGCACTCTAGAACCAAACATGATTTTAGAAATAATTGTTGAGATTTGTTGGGAATTATTCCCACCAATCTTCACAAAAAGTCTATTAGCAAACAAGGCCTTAGATGGTAAGGTAGAAATCTGGTGTCTGCCGTTTTTCAATGAACATTTTGTCATTTCCCATTTTTACAAAAAAAAAAGTTACAAGGACAAGTTTCCACCATCCTTATTTATGAGTATAACTTTTTTCGTTTTATAAACTAAAAAGTTGTTTTTACTATGTTTCCAAATATGAGTTCGCAGCTACTGCTATTTGTGAAAAAACCGCTCTAGTGGACACCAAGATCCTTTATGGTTCACGAGGGAAATTCAGTGCAGTGTGGGCCAGATATTTCTCCATTAGGTCTTCTTTGATATTAGGTTTTTGCGAGAATTAGTAGAGATATTTCACCTACCTTCACCCACTAGGCCAATACTTCAATACAGTACCAACAATAATTTTAGAAGTGAGTGGGGATTTGAGATTTGGTGGGACTATCTCCATTAATTTCCATAAAAACTATATAACCAAACAAGGCATTAGAAGAGCATGTAGAAACCTGGTGGCTGCCTTTTTTCAATAAACATTTTGTCATTTCCCTACTTCTTCCAATAACCGAAGAAATTAATCATTGCACCAGTTCAATAAGAACACATATAATATCCGCAGAGAACTAACCCAATGCGTTTAGGCATTCTATAACTGAGCAGACCGACCTGCCCGTCCGAATAAAACAGTCCAAAAAAGATCAAATACATGTGACGGGGTACCAACCGGGAGAGAATGGACGTGAGAGCGCGAGCTCGCAGTGGCAGCTTGCTTGCGTCGGGTCCAATCCAAAACGCCATAAACGTATGGTGGTGGGTGGGTGGGTGCTGGGGGACCAGAGCAAATCATGCTGTCAGTGGCACGGAATGTAGAGACACAATGCTCATGCTGCGTGCAGCTCGTGAGTACCCGAATTACCTTTCCTGTGGCGGTGCATCGCAGGTGGAAGCGCATCGCCAAACACAGGTTGGAGAACTCATCTGCTCCTTCCCTTCTTAAATAAGTGGATATATAGCTCCAAATTTTATGTATAAAAGAGTGTACTTCTATCTTAATACATTTTAAAGTAGCAAAAATTATTTATCTATCATCGCACCAAAATGAAACCAATCATGTTCTCCTTGTTTCTACATGCACTTACCTTATTAGAGGTGAAATAATTAAAGATGATTGAGATGTTGATTTGCCTCTTTTCAATGTATTTCTCACTCCATTTCATAATTTATCTTGAAAAATCCACATATACACTTTTTTGTGAATGAAGGGAGTAGGTGAGAGCATATTCACCGACGGGTTTCAAATAAGCGCTAGCAGATGCGTTTGGCAGCGGAGCTATCGGACTGTTCCCTCAAATCGATAGGAAACCCTAATTTCCCTCTTAGCAAACAAAGTTAAATAAACTTCGAAAATTTATTTAATTTTAAATATATATATGAAAGTTTGAATAAAATTTAAGCTAAACTAAAGTAAACAATCTGCTGGCTATCGGTTGGGTACGCAACTGGCCATCCTTGTTGTCGTTCTTCCTCTTTGTAGTCATTTCCCGTGCCCACCTCTCCACCCTTGCTTCGCGCATCCGGCGGTGCAACATCGTACCAAGCGCCGCCGAAACTTCTCGGCGACACTGGGCCTTCAGCACCGCCCGCCACTGGTAGGATTCCTCGTTCTGGGTGCTCGCGGGCTGCCACCTCGACTTGCCGCTGAGCGTTGAGCTCAAGTAGCCTGTACTGCTCGGCCGCCATGAGGAGGCGACCTGCCTCATACCTGGCCAGCTGCTTGTGCGAGATCTCGACGACGTGCTCGAAGTTGGCGGCGTTGGTTTCCTCGAGGACATGCTCCCATATTCTCCGGTAGCGCTACGCGTTGAAGGAGGCAAGGATCGCTGCCTGCTCCGGGTCGTCCTGGAACTGCTCCTTGGTGCCCCACTGCGTCTGTCTAGATCTTAGCATCCGCGTTCGCGATGAACACCTCCTTCCACTCGTCGAACTCGGAGTCATCAGAGAAGCCGTCGAAGTTGAAGTCCGGCAGCTCGAGCTGCAGCGGCGCCGTGGACAGCATGCGGCCATTCCGACCTAGCATCGAGTAGGTGGCGGCGAGCCGACACAACATTGTCGAGAGTGTGGAGGGAGTGCATCAGTGGTGTGGAGACGAGTGCGATGGAGGTGAGCGGAGAGGACACACTAAATAGAAGGACATGGTCGGTGCGTGCATTATGAAGACGGTCTCCGAGGCATCTCCGCGTGGAGAACCGATAGGTTCATTAAAGATGACAACCCACCACCGAGCATTCGGGGCATCACATTAGAGAGGCTGAATGCAGTGGAGTGCCATTGCCGATCCCTCCCTTGTAATCCAACATTGCGCGGGATGCTGGCACGACCGTTCGGTGTCCTGTGCGTAGGGATCGACACCGGATTGTCAACGCTTTTATTAAACTCCAAAATCGATTGACTACTTTGAAACGCGCTGGTGTTGCCTAAAAACAACACCAGACCTCAATAGATCTATTAAGGTTGCTATGAGACACGCCGGTGGAGACGCTCTGATGTGAAGAACCGTTAAGAAAATAGTGGCAAGATCCATGATCAGTCATTGAGTGTTACGTATGCTCTTGCCAAGTTGTCACTATAACCAAACTCCGCACTGTCATGCAAAAAGACAGCCATGATGAGCAGCTGAATTCCACCAAACACGCCACACGCACCGGTAACCATCGCCGTTTGTCACCACTGCATTCCCTAACCACCGCCAATTAACGCAGGCGTGCGTGGTTACGGCCGGGCCGCGACGAGAAGTCCACCCAGTCACCAACGCTCCCCATCATTTCGCTTCACCGCAAAGCGTCAAATGGCGATCGATCCTCCTCCTCCACGCCCACGGAGAAGATAAAGAAGAAGATCAGGTGAGCGCGAGCTGGCTGGACTTTTTGGGTTGAAAGGAATACTTTGCTTCCCCTCCGCTGGAGCAAGCCCGAAAAGGAGCCCGGAGCGGTTAAAAAAAGGGGGCGGCGGGCGGCCGGAGCGCCAGAAGGAGGATGATGGTGTGTTGGTTACGGTTATAAAAAGTAACGGGGCGCGTCGCGGGTAGAAAGCCAGGGTGGAGGTGCGGTGGGAGGGCAGGCCGCGGCTCATTTCGCTCCTCTCTGTTCCCCCCACCAACATTTCACGCCGCCGCCGCCGTAGCCGCCACGGCGACGCAGTCACCGGCGCCGCGTACGTCCCGCCCCGGGCATCATCGCGTCGTGCGGAGCGGGGCTGAGGTGGGCCGCGCCGACACGCACGTGGGGAGCCACCAGCACCACCACCCTATGCTCCTTGCCCGCCTTGTAAGGTAGGGCGTCGATTCCGCCCTCATTCCTTCCCTCCACCTTCCTCCCCCGCCTGCCTTTGCTCTCTCCGCCTGCCTCCGCCGCTTTGCTTGCTCCTAGGGATTTGGCCCGGATCTGTGCCCCCAGGCGCCGGATCTGGGCGGCTAGCGAGCGTTCGCTCGCTCCAATGCGAATCGATTCATAGGTTTGTGCCCAGCAGTGCGATTGTTTTATTCTGGGTTGCTGGGACCTATTGGATGTTTTACTCTCTGTTCTTTTGGCTGATTTGGATTTTCCGGGAAAGGTCCCTTTTTTCTTGTACAAGAAAGGCATCTTTTCCCCCCCTGTAGACGGGAAAATCTGTGCCTTTTGCGTCTTGCAATGTAAATTGTGATTAAGGTTGCAATGCAGACGTTTGGGGTAAATAGCTCAAAAGAAGGTAGCAATGCAAGTATTCCCCGTTTAGTTCCAGGCTTAAGGCAAAGTTCGTCGGTGTTGCTGTATGTGTGAATTTGCTGGGACGAAATTGTTAGAACCAGTAATAAGATGTCAACGTTGCTTTCGATTTAAGCAATGATACAACTTGAACGTCACGCGAATTGAGGTGCAGGGTTGTTAATGTGACTGATTGATAGCATTTTTTTATGTCGATATGGTTGGCAATGTCCAGCTTCACCAATGTTATGAAATTCTACCTTGTGGTATTAATGTGTGCATAGTTCATATGCGAATTAATGTGGACATAGTACGTATGTGAACAGCATTTTTAAGCTATGCCCATCTTTGTTTCCTCCATTACAGATATAATTCAATACGCCCATCAGTTTTTGTGCTTGCAACCTGTGGGCTGTACATTTGTATTTACGGGGGGTAGTAAAATGATTCCATAAAATCCAGCAAGCAGAGTTGCCTTTTGTTTGTATAGAGACCTCCATATGCTTGATATTGAAATGGCATATTTTGTTAGATTTGGAAATGTTGCTAAATTTCTCCTAATTTTTTGATGGAGCTTTTCGTTTTGTTATATATAATCCAACGTTGATGCTTAATGAGATGATTTTAATTCCTAGGCATGCACTATACTTTGCACATCATGCGCAAAAAAGTTTCATACTCTGTGACAGCATTCTGATTCAAATAAATTATATCAGGTTGCACCAGCAGTGACATTGGGACCTTAAAGTGTTCATCAAAGACATGGGAGAAGTGGTCTTCAGGGCATATCTCCTCCAACGCAAGCTTTTTCTTTCAGAAGAAACTTTTGATTGGCGTGCTTTAGCTCGTGGGAACACCCAACTCTTCTCTCTGGTGAACTGCACATAGTGGTTCTATGCTCCTCTATGCTCAACGACAGCAGGCTAGTGCGATCTTTTCCTGAAGCGGTACTTCGGTCTATGCTCCACATCTACATGTAAAACACTTACTTTGTTTTCCCTTTCTTTTGTTCTGTTGACTAAGTTTACCATCTCATTTTGCACTCCCATTCTACCAGCACATCATCTTAAGAGTAACTTATTTTGTAAGTCGAAATTCAAATAGTAGATGCTGATCACGTAAGTGGGTTAAATTATGTGCCGGTAGAATACAATTTAAATTCTACTAATTGTAGTTCAGACTCTTCTTTCCTGCGGCTTGCATGTATTTGCATGTGAACAAGTATTACACCCTCTTCTCCAAAATAACGAAGTTCTGGATTTGACCGAGGTTATAGAAAAATATGCTAATAACCTAATATATACAATATCACATCTATATAGTACAAAAATATATTTAATGATTAATCTATTGAAACTAAGTTGATGTTGTTTATGTGATATGTTTTTTCTATAAACTGGTCAAACTTAAGAGTAGTTTGACTTAGGACAAACCTAGATCTTCAGTTATTTGGAATGGAGGGAGTAATACGATAACCCTTGGATTATTCTGAATTTCTTTTCTGCTGGCTCCTATTTGCAGGGTCAATCATCTTTGCTGCATCCAGTCTCCATCTGTCGCTCCCTAGTTAGTTGCCATTTGCTTGTTCTATATCATCTGAGGTCAAGGCTCATCTTTGCTATACTCTGCAACTCTACTGTGGTTCCTGTTGGATCTTATTGTGTGGATCAAATCCAAGACAGCGCAAGGTAGTCGAGGCCCACTGGTGAATTAACGGATCATATATCTGTTCTTGCCAACTATAGACAAGATATTGGTCGCTTGGACTTTGGAACACTTTTCTGTGTTTGTTGTTGATTCTTCTTGAGACTTAGTTGTCCCAAAGGAAGAAACTTCTACCAGGCAACCCAATTACCGGAATAATGGACAGGTAACCTTTTTGTAATATTTTTCTACCTCTTGATAATAGTTGTAGTAAACTCTTTTTCTCATAGTGTCTTCTGTACGCAGATTCAAGTTGATTAAGGAAGTTGGTGATGGGACTTTCGGGAGCGTATGGCGTGCTATAAATAAACAAAATGGTGAAGTAGTAAGTATCCAATGACATATCAGGGACAAAAATATTTTGATATTTTTACTAAGAAATCTCAGTGGAACCGTCAAGTTGCTTAATGTTTTATATCAATTATGTAGGTGGCGGTGAAGAAAATGAAGAGAAAATATTATTCTTTCGAGGAATGTATGAGTTTACGTGAAGTAAAGGTATTTTAGCAGAATCATGTACTCTCTAACGTTTTCTTGCATACTTCTTTCCTTCAAATAACAGATCTTCTTTGTTGAAGTCTTTACGGCGCATGAATCACCCTAACATAGTGAAGCTCAAGGAGGTTATAAGGGAAAATGATATATTATACTTCATAATGGAATACATGGTACGTAAGTCTGTGATGGATAACAAAATTTTGATAACTACCATATCATGCTTTTGTTGAATATTGTCCATTTTTTCATCTAGGAGTGCAATCTCTACCAACTTATGAAAGACAGAGTCAAGCCTTTCGCGGAGTCAGATGTCCGTAATTGGTGCTTTCAGATTTTTCAAGCTCTTGCTTATATGCACCAGAGGGGATACTTTCATCGTGACCTCAAACCTGGTAGCTTTTCTTACATACTTATCCACCACCTACTCTGTATTTTCTACAAACTAAGTCAAGTAGAAGTCCCATATTAGTGTATTGTGAACTGAGTTTTTTTGAATGCCTTCTACGAGCTATATACATTCCAGTTAAGCAGAGCAACTGGTGCAGTTATTATTCTCATTCATGCGTATTTTATCGTAACTAGATTGCTATTGCAGAGAATCTGTTGGTTAGCAAAGATGTCCTAAAGCTAGCAGACTTTGGTCTAGCAAGGGAAGTTTCATCTGCACCACCATACACAGAATATGTGTCAACACGCTGGTTAGCCCTGCTCCTATAACCCATCAACACAGAGAGAATAATCATCATCTATCTTTCTTGATCTGTATGTGTTTCATTCTCTCAGGTACCGAGCACCTGAAGTATTGCTCCAGTCATCGGATTATGATTCTGCAGTTGGTAAGGAGCCTGCTATTTGCTTTGTGCTTTTGCCTAAACATACTGCCGACTAATAAATGGACTTACTTCCATGCAACTTATAGATATGTGGGCAATGGGTGCCATAATGGCTGAGCTGTTGACACTGCATCCTCTTTTCCCGGGCACGAGGTAATATGGTTTACCATGTAAATGTTGGTATTGTGATTGGCTGTCTCAACGCCTGCTGAATACTTTGGATGATTGTGCCTCTGCCCTTTTCCCCCTCTCAGTGACCATTTTTGTTCACTTCTTTTTTTCTTACTCCACTGTTTAGTGAAGCGGATGAAATTCTCAAGATTTGCAACGTTATTGGTAGTCCAGACGAGCAAACATGGCCTGAAGGATTGTCTCTTGCAGGGGCGATGAAGTATCAGTTCCCACAGGTCAATATTTATCTTTTCTTTGTCTCTGCTGTGATTCTCCTTGTCGACAATTCTTGTGTAAGCAGTGTTACTAATACTTGTTATTTGAAGAGTATTTCTGGAAGTCACTAGCATCTCTAAGCTGTGTTAATTATCTATTGAGTCTTCTTTCATTCTAGCACTTACATTTTATCCGGAAGGGCATGTGTGTTGTTCCTGGAGTTGCTTCACTTTGAATCTTACACCTCTCTTTATCACCACTTTACATTACGTTTGAACTTTGAAATAAGGCACAAGTCAACATCTTCTTTTAAGTTGGTTCACGACTTTAACCTAGATTATGTATGATCTTGTCCTTTGTGAGTGTACATGAATAATGCTCTGTGCTTAATCTGATATTTTTGAGCGGACTTCGTTTATGCAGGTCAGAGGCAATCAACTGTCGGAGGTGATGAGATCGGCTAGCAGTGAGGCAGTTGACCTTATATCCGTAAGTCCTCAAGTACTTTTGTTCTAGACGGCATCCCAAAATCTTTTGATCTCTTGATTTTATCTGTTTCCATATGCATCTTGTAGTCTCTGTGCTCATGGGATCCTTGCAAGAGACCAAAAGCTGCAGAAGTTCTCACGCATGCATTCTTTAAGGTAAAACTATTCTTTTGATTACCATGCTGCTGCTTGTGATGTGTCGTCATTTTTCTCTGCTCTGGTGAATGATTTGTTTTCTTGTTTTCCAACCATTAGGATTGTACATATGTTCCGGCTTCTGTCCGGTCAAAAGCTGCAGTTCCACCTAAAACGCCTCCATGTGGTTCGTACACACTTTTGCCTGGTCGCCATTTCATTCCTGATACCCTTGTTTTACTGTGATTGATCCATTTGTTTCAGTTGGAGTTAAAGGAGTTACAGGGCACATTGCTCGGAGATACTCCACTGGAGCTCTGTCCACAACCAAACCTCCTAGCAACATATCTGTAAAATCAAACAGCTTATCGAAAATTGGTAATATATATCTCTTTCTTAAAGTACTTGTGATTAACTAGCATTCCAGTCAATATTTTAAATCTGTTCATCAATCTTCCAGGTGTGCAAAGAAAACTTCAATTGGATCGCCAGGCACCACAGAAGAGTACACGACCCACTGAGAGTAACAGCAAAGTAACTACTAGCCGAGTACCAGCAAGGAATAGCCCAGGCAAGTTTCCTCTAGAGTTGCTTTGCCAAATTCCAGTCTCTGATCTGTGGTCTGATCATGAAGATTTTCTTTTCGTTTACTGGAAGTACAGGGAACCCGGTACTACGGCATTCACGCAGTTTACCTGAAACTGGCCGTGCAACAATTCCGAAGGTTTCGAGTATTACCGATAAGCTTGCTCATATGTCGGTGACCTCTCGAACACGTACGACTGTGAAGCCCCCTGTCCCGATGTTGAAGGCTGGGCATGTCAAGTCAGACTTCCTCGGTAAATCTGACGAAATCCCTCCAGCAAAGAGATTGACAAGAAAACTGGTCAGCTAAAGGAGTATAGAGTGAAAACTGGTCAGCTGCAAAGAGGGGTATTGGCTACAGAGCTGAAACCAGGTTCGTGCTTCAGTGCCACCCGAACCGAGCGTTTTAACCTGTTCATGTTCCTTCTGGTTGTGACCTCCCAGCTTGCGTTTCAAGTGCCACGGTAGAATGTGTTGCAAACTGCTTTTATAGAGGATGCCCGAGCCTGCTGACCTTTCCCTCTATGGGCGTGTGGTTTCTCCTTCGCCCCAAGTTTGTCCCATGTAAGATGAAACATGTGTGGTTTGGTTTGTGAACTAGCGTTCTCAACTATTTATGTTGCAGACAGTTGTCGTGTCATGTGCAATCTAACAGTTCACGAGCCCTCCAATGGGAGTATATTTGGCTTTGCTTGTACAGTCTGTGAGCCTTTGGAGAGCATGTTAATGTATCTGCCGGGTCAATTTTGAAATTTATGTGGAATTCCTTTATACTGTCCTCATTACAGTATGACAGGATATCTCCTTTATATTTTCAACAATGTAGGAGTAGTTTTCAGGGCCTTTTGGGTTCGACTTTCTTTCTTTTCTTTTTACCATATGACCCACGATAACAGGGCCAGGTTGCACTATCATCACGATAACGGAACAACAATAAAGTTCTGGGCGTCAGTACTTTGGAGATACTAGAAAATTAAAAGAATACTTCACGCAACTGCTAGTGTTTGCCAGGAGCTACGAAAATACTCCCTCCGTTCTTTTTTAATTGTACAAAGTTGTACTAAATCCGAGTCAATTAAAAGAGACCGGAGTACAAAACAACAGAGTTTCAACAGCGCACAGCTTTTTAACCAAAGCCACAGCAACAAACACTGATGGACGGGATATCAGCAGATCAACCAAAACAAAAGCATCAGCTGGAGAACCAGCAGCAGAACTTGGATGCGGATCATCATCAGTAGCCACCGCCACATCTTCCATTGCATTCCTCTGCATGATATCAGCTCCAGTTCTCAATAGCTTCTGCTCACTAGCCACATGCAGGCCTGCCCAATATATTTGATAAGAACAATAGCATAACATATTAGTTCAACTGGGGAATTAATAAGATTCTTCTCAAAACAGGCTCGGTTCCTGAGATTCCAAATTGCCGAATAGATAGCTGCCAAAGCAGTAATCTGCACATTTCTGTTGTGGGGAATGCTCCAGTTGTTCTTGTGTTGTTTCATGCATGCGTTGCATTGTTTCTTGTTGCAAATGTGGAATTTAGAAAAATTAAAAAGGATTTCGACAGTGGCACAAACATATTAATAAACGAACAAACGAACGGTTAACACATCACAAGCATGGCCATCAATCTGGTTACAACTGCTTATTATGTTCTAGTTCGCTCAGTAGAGTCTCTTGTGGATGTACACGTAGGATCTCACGAAGTAGAGGTAAAGCGCTAGCTCGGCGGCACTGACACCGGCAAGTAGCCAGTAGAAATAGTCGAGGTGAGCGCGATTAAGGTTGTCGGCGAACCAGCTGTCGCCGCCTCCGCTAGCGGTGACACGGTCAAGAAGCGATATCAGCGCGCCGCTGATGAAGCTGCTGATGCCGAGCACGCTGAAGTAGAGCGCCAGCCCCAGGCTACGCAGCTCGCTGGGCATCTGGTCGTAGAAGAACTCCTGCATCCCGACCAGCGTGAACACATTCGACACTCCCATGATCACGTACTGCGGAACCAGCCATGCCCAACTCATTGGTACCGTCGCGCCAGCATCGTCCACCAAGCCGTGCTCGCGAGCCGTCTCCAGCCGCTGGGCCTCCACCAGCGCCGCCACCGACACCGCGGCGAGGGACAGCACCATGCCTGTGCCCATGCGCTGAAGCAATGTCAGCCCCGATGGGTTCCCCGTCGTGCTCCGCAGGGCGGGCACCAGTACACGGTCGTAGATGGGCACGAACACCAATATGCTTGCTGGCCCGAACGTTTGAAGCGCTGCCGGCGGCAGCTCCAGGCCACCGAAGATGCGGCGGTCCAGAGTGCGTCCCTGCTTGTTGAAGAGCGTCGTGACTTGCGCATACACCACGCCGTACGTCAAGCACGTCGCCCAGATCGGCAGAAGCCGCAGCACCGCCCGCGCCTCGTCTGACAGGACCTTGTCCGTGGAATCCTCGTCTGCAGGGTGATGTCTCTTCCTGCCAAAGGAGAAGCTTGAGTTCCTGCCAAGCGCGGCAAAGCCGCGGGCCAGACGGACGAAGGGGCTCTCGGCGTCGGAGTTGGGCGCGTATAGGCGATAGGTGGGAGTGCCGGCGAGGAAGATGACGAAGGCGCAAAGCATCATGGCGCAGAGTGAGCCGAATCCGATTGCCCAGCCAACGTTCTCCTGGACGTAGCTGACGACGGAGATGGCGACGGCGATTCCGACAGCCATGGAGAAGTACCACCAGTTGAAGACGGAACTTCGGGAGGCGCTCTCCTTGGGGTGGCCAGGGTCGAACTGGTCGGCGGCAAAGGCCAGGCCGCACGGCTTGTCAGCACCTTGCGCGACTGCGACGAGGTAGATGGAGGCGTAGAAGAGGACGATCTTCATCGACGATGGGCGGGGTGACAAGTCGCCGTCGTCGAGCGATGACGAGGGCAGCTCGGGAAGGCTGGATACCAGAGTGATCATGCCATAACCCTGCATGGATACACATGTTTTCGACTTATCAGTGTTTGCTTAACATTTAGTCAATGTAAAGGACAAATCTTAGAAACCTTTCTTGATGGTACAACTTAATTTGATGAATAGGATAAGAAAATACTAGACTACTACTATGAACTATAATCAAATTAAGAATTGGGATGAGTAGAGCAAAAGAGTGTGAGTGAATTCTCACAAGGCAAGCATGTGAAAAAAAACTACATATACTGTTAATTAACCGAAAACTGCAAACGGAGACCGAGTAGATGATGCGGACGGCTTGCATGTAGAGATAGACTAACATTAATTGTTAGTGGCGATGAGATGGACATTTGATTGACTAATGGAATAGATGATGTGGACACTTACATACCGGATTAATGGGCATTTAATTGCAATGAGTTTAACAAAACCATAGAAGACTACTAGGAAAGTAGCTACCATTGGCGCACCACTTTTTGGTGCTAGTGGCGCACCATCCGCGTACCACTACTAGCGTGCCACTGGTAGCAATTACCAGTGGTGTAGTGCGCCACTACTATGTTTTTGAACAGTGGCACCATTTCTATTTTCCTTTTTTTGCGATTTGTTTTTGAATTTTATTCTCCGTTTGTCTGCTCCGCATCTTGGTGGTGGCGGCGGTCATCGCACGTGCAGGAATAGCCGGAGGTGCTGGAGGTTGAGGCGGGGGTGATGGTGGTGGTGGCAGTCGTTGTCGGGGCAGTGCATGGCTACCGTTGAGGGCGAGGCCGACGGCGAGGTGGCACGAAGGTTGGGGCATGGAGGAAGAGGAGGAAGGGGAGGAGGAGGCAAGGAGGAAGAGGAGGCATGGATAAAGGGGAGAAGGCAAGGAGGAAGAGGAGGACATGGAGGAGGGGAGAAAGGGGAAGAAGAGGTAGGGAGAAAGGGGAGGAAAGAAGGAAGAGAAAGAGGAAGTAGGGAGAAATGGAGGAGGCAGTGATGGAGTCGGGGGTGGATAAGGGATGTGGATATGGATATGGTGGAGTTAGTGGGGGTAGGTGTCCGTTTCGAAATTTTAAAACTACAAGTGGCGCACCACTGCGCTGCTATTTTTTCGATTTTTTTTGCACTGAAATCTAAAATATGAGAAAATTCTATTTACCTTTTTGATTTTGAAGATTCAAAAAAACGGTAATCAGCCATAGGCGGTTGAAATCAGATGTAACTTTTATGTAGATATATTTTCATATAAATGTTTTTTTCATCGAAATCCAGAGGCATTTTACCGAAACATGACGTCATTTTAATAAATATGTCGAAATTCATGCTTTTATTTATTTTTTCATACAACTAGATTACATAACATATGGACATCTCGAAAGGTTTTAAATTTTAATGTATGTAACATTTCTTTTATTTTTTTCAAAACAGAAAAGTCAACCCAGGAGGGGGACGGTGGCTTTTGGGCAACACTTACTAGTGGCGCACCATATCTTAGTCCCCCAAAATCCTCACCGCTCCGAGACATACTAGTGGCGCACCACTTATTTGTGGTGCACTACTTGTATATAGTAGTAGCGCATGACTAACATAGTATGCCACTGGTAGCAAACCAATATATAGCTATTTTTCTAGTAGTGAAATAAATAAATATAACATAGCAACATGAACAAAGTTGATGCAATAATGCGAACGCAGCAGCAATTAGGATAACACAGATGCATATTTCAGTAGCCCAGTATGGCAGTATCCTAATAGATTTAAACTCCATATTTTACAGAGTGACTATGTAAGTGACCTATTGTTTTGGACGAACTCAGCAACTCAGTAACTACTAAATATGTTCTATTAGATTTGATGTTTCTTGTGAAAATCAGTCAAATAAAAATCATCTGATAATTCTAAATAATTTTCAAATACGGGTGATATTTGGCATACTGTATTCGGTGTTAATTTCGGATTCGGATATCCATATCTGTCACATTTATTCAATTTAGATGGATTCTCTAAATTTTACTCGGAAATAAATCCGATACGATAATTCTCTTATGTGTTGACGCCCATACCCCTCTCACTAAGCTAAGTAACAACAAAAAATGACCCCACGTGGCCCCTCTCAATCATATTTCTGGCTCCGCTGGCATTAAGGTCGTCGCCTACGGTGTCGAGAATTGAGATGTAGATGCAGGAATAGCAGAAAGATTTACTCCTACTTGATTACATACCACGACATAGAGGGTGCAGGCCACGATGATGGATCGGTAGCGACCCAGCCAAGAGTCGGCCACAAAGGCGCCCAGCAGCGGCATGAGGGTAGCTGTCCCCGTCCAGGCGTTCACGTCGGCGGCAGCGGCGGCGGTGGAGTGGCCGAGCGGCCCTGTCAGGTAGGTGATGAGGTTCGCCGACAGGCCAAAAGAGGCGAAGTTGCTGGCGATCTCCAGCACTGCAGTAGGCCATTGATCCAGGAAGAGCAGCTAATCAATGAGCAGCTCTACTAAATAGTTGGATTGATCGCTAGCTAGGACAGTGTTGAATATGTAGTTACCGGTGACGAACAGGGCGGAGCGCCATCCGCCAGAGCTGGTGCGGTAGACGGGGCGGCCGCGGAAGTCGGAGACTCCGGCGAGCGGCGCGTCACCCGCGTCGTCCACGCTGCCGGTGAGCAGGAATGGGACCTCCGTGTCCATCTCGTTGTGCAACTTTCGATGGATCGGAGCTGAGCTCCTGCTCTCTCGGAGTCTTCTTTTGTTGGGCGCACAGTCAACGTCGATCAATCAGACTATCGACGATTCCGCGAGATCCACATACTGTTTATTTAATGGACGATTCCGACAGATAGACCGCCTGTTTATTATTGGAATGGACTGTATGCAGATTCAGGTCGTCCCCTGCTCTCTACTGGATCGACCGACGGTAAACTTGAAAACAGGAAATATTACCTACTAGACCTTGGAGGGTGCAGGTGACGGTAAACTGAGTCACCAACCTTGGCCGTTCATTTTAGATCCCATAGTTGATCCAGATTTTTACCTAAAAATTTCAAAGTGTTCAAATTTTTTTGAAAAATTCCAGTGAATTTCTCTAGTATAGTTTTTTTATTTTCTAGTTGTCTCCGTTCCTGTCGTGAAGCAAGCAGGAGGGCGAGCCTCCTTCACGGGGTTGGGGGTTTCTGATCTCACGCACGATCTCAGTTGTCCTTCACTAGACAAGTACTCTACTCCCTCCTTCACAGTTTATTAGGCGCGCGCGTACCCCTAGGTCACCAATTTAACCTATATAATTTAAATTATATAATATAAAAATTATATCATTAAAAAATAGAACATCTAAACTTTCTCGGGAAATACAACGAAGTATTTATGACTTACTGAATTCATTTCAAAATATTCTGGACACTTAGAATTTTTTAGCTATGAATTCGGGTTAATCTGGTACGTCGGATCTGAAATGAATGGATCAGGATGATGACTTTGCCTCAATGACTTTGCTTTCACAATGTCAAGTTGAGTCCGTAGGCAAGATGATGGATCTGCAGTGACCCAATCATAACTCGGTGGCATAGGGGTGGGTAGGTGTCCCCGATCAGAAATCAGGGCCAGCTAATTAAGGCATGTTTGATTTAAAAGCTTTTTATTAGAAATTTGTAGGATCGAATTTCTATGAGATATTTTTCTATGATGGTTTTAGATTTGTAGGATTTTCATAATTAATCATACGCACTAGATTTTATAGTAAATTAACATCCACTCATACTTTTTTTAGAATTATTTGCTTTTTCTCTGTATTCCTGTGTTCCCTTACATGTCATGTTGGAGAGATGCGGGTTACCAAGAAGGTCTCCCAAGCACCACGAAGCCACATGTTCTTCTCTGAGCAAATTCCACGAAGGACAAATGCACTTTTCTTATGGCTAGCTTTTCCTCCACTCCTAAGATGGCAAGCTCCACAACTATTTCACAATCTCCACAAAGGAGAAGTCTGGGATCCTTCACAATCTTCCATGATAAGGTCATCAGAGCACCAACCACGAAGCCAATTAGGAGGCCACACTCCGAGAATAACAAACTAATTGTCTCTCACTCAAACGAATCGTAATAAAGAGTTCAACATTATGCAAGAATGCAAAGCAAAAACATCAAAGATGATGAACTCCTTCACACTCAAATCCCACCAAAGTAACAAGTGCTAGGAAGAAATTGGATAGGAACAACAATGTCAAAGACCAACTAATGACTCCAAGATCTAGACCCCAAAGATTTCCCTCACTTAGATGAGGAATTGATTGGTGGAGTTGTGGATCTAAATCTCCTCTTCTAATCCCCTCAAAAAGATGCAAGAATCATAAAAGGGATGGAAAGGAATCAAGCTTTTGAAGAACATCAATGGAGGTGTATTTTTGTACCCGATAACCCATAGAAACATTGGAAAGAACTATGAATCAAAGGAGCCCTAAGGATATGTTCCTATAAATTAAACAACACGTGTAGGAATTTTTCCTATCGGATTCAAATCCTACACAATTCCTATGAATCAAAGGAGCCGTAAGAGATTAAATAGAAAATGTGGGGAGGTGTGAAACCTTCCCAAAAAAAAAACGTCCAAACTAGAAAACACAATAGAAGATGGATGCAAATTCAGTTTTCGATGAATTTGTGTCGTTGCCTAATCGACGGTACCTCGGAGGAGGGATCCTCACGAGGGGGAGAAGAAGTAGGGGCCATAGGGCGGAGTGCACACGGGACGGTGGTACGCGAGTTACCCAGCTTCGGAACACCTGCACGATGACAGGGCCTACTGCTGCTTGTTGGAATTATCTGGGCGCTTTCGCGTTGTTACAATGAGTTGTGGTTGTGCCTCTAGGGCTCCCAGGATCCGGCTTATAAAAGCGCACGGATCTAGGGTTTACATGGAGAGTCCTAGCCGGAATACAAGTTGCCTAACTACGGTACAATGTCTTGCCGTGTACGTCAAGGATCCGCCTTTCTCCAAGTACGTGCTGGATCCGGATACTTCATGGGCCGTCACGGATCCGGCCTCCTTTGTAGGTCGGTAGAGATCCGGCTTCCTGTTCCTGGGCTGGACTTCATCCTTCCTGATCTACAGCAACTGGGCCGCCCGATGGGCCACATGCCTCATCACCATCTATGGGCCACCCGGGCTTGCCGGATCTAGGCCATGCCGTTGATATACCCATAAAGTATACCCACAACAGTAGCCCCCGAAGTTCTCCGAGATTCATCATTCCTCCGACTTCATTCAGATCGGATCCGAAGAGAATTTTGAAGAGCTTCAAAACTTTTACTTGATTCCGGGTTCATTCACTCGGAAATCCTTCGTCTTCAGATTAGGTATCGCAACGGAGATTCCGCTTTTCCCGCGCACAACTTCCTTTTTTCCCGCGCTAAATTTTCGCAGATGCAAATCTTTAGCCGGAAATTTCGGGAGTGCATGGTTAAGTTACCTCCACGTCATTTTACCGCACTTGACCTAAGACACGTGTCATCCATCCAACGGTGCGACCGTTCCGTTTCCACCGTCGGATCCGAATCCCGAATCTCCGCGCGTGGCCTATAAATACCCCCGCGACTCGGTAATTCCTCATTCTTTTACCGCATCTCACCACTTCGTCTTCTTCCTCGCGCCGCGCCGCCCGACAGATCTTAACTCCGGCGAGCTTTCCGCGCAGGAGCTTCACGCACCGCCGCCTCAAGCCTCTCCTCCAACCAAGATCGCTACGGTTGACCAAGAAATCAACTCCGCCGCCGATTCGTGGTCATCGGAGGCTCAAAGCCGCCAGTTTGTTGACCTCTACTTCGCCGGAACTTCGCCGGACCGTCGCGCCATTGCCGGTACGTGCACCGGACTTGTAGAAGAAGAAGTAGCTGTAGTGTAGATTTTCCGGTTACTCAACTTAGCTCGCATGGGTGCAGCCGGAAGCATGCCTCACGGTTCTCCTCACCGTACTCGGTAGTTCTCCGAGTAACCCGGATCCCAGTGCCGTGGAACCGATTTGCCCGGATCCCATTGCGTACCTACCACCATATGTTTCCGACGTTAGACTTGCTCAACCGTTCTCCGCCTCTTCCAGTACTTTACTAGGCCGGATCCCAACAGCCCAAGAGCTCGAAGAGGAAATACAAGGCCAAGCTAGAATGGCAGCCAAGGTACAAGAGGTGGAAAACAAAAAGGCTTCCAAGGCCCGGAGCCGTGAAGGGGTGCGGGGTCAATGGTGGCCCTGCGAGACAACAGACGCGGAGCTCCGAGAACTCCAAAATGAGGGCATGATCTCCGAACATTGGAGTTTCACGCGCGACTCCGACATCCCCAAGCCCGACGCGGATGAACGTGTCATGACAAAGGCGTGGGTCGAGCGCGGACTATCGCTCCCCTGCTCGGAATTCTTCCTTTCCGTCCTCGACACGTACGGGCTTCAACCCCACAACATCTGCCCCAACTCCTACCTTCTGCTCTCAAACTTCGCAACTCTTTGCGAGGGGCATCTCGGAATTCGTCCCGACATCAAACTATGGCAATTCTTTTTCCGCGTGAAGAAGGAGACGAAAGACAAGGTTATGCTAAACTGCGGAAGTATGACGTTCATGCTTCGCTCCGGTCGGATGTATCCTCCTCACGACTCCCACGAATCCGTCCGGTATTGGAACGCCGGATGGTTTTATGTGAAGAACGCGCCAGTTCTAGGTGTCCACGACGGACTCCCGCCCTTCAGCAACACGCCTCCGGAAGAATTGGCGAGTTGGAGCTTCATCCCCACACTTGCCCATACACCCATATTGGAGAAGGCCGCGCGGAGGATTTCCTGGCTAGTTCATGATGGACTAACCGGAGCCCAGCTCACCCTCAGCTGGTTCACGCGGAGGATCCAACCTTTGCGCTACAACGCACGTCTGATGTGCGCGTACACTGGGGCTGACGATCTCCTCCGAGTCACCCGCCACGATCTTCCGGCTGACTCCCTCAAGAGGAGGTTCAAAACGTTGGTGAAGATTGCTAGAGGCCAACGAGTCCCGGAACCGGTCAAGGATATCAACACACACGATAAATGTCCTCCGGTAAGCGCTTATACCTTCGCATTCCTTTATCCTCTCACAATTTTCTAAGTGTTTAACTTGTTCTGCTCACTCTTTTCGCAGCTTGACTCTTTGGCGGAGGAAAACCTGTGCGCCATACTCCGAGTTCCCGTTAGCGGTGATTCGGCGGAAGAGGATCCGGAGGACCCTGAAGAGGAAGAGGAACAAGCACCTCGAAAGGCTGCTCCTCGACCTACAAAGCGTTCCCGCGCCAAAGTCTCCGGCTCCGACGCCGGAGGCAGCGGCGAGGCTTCCGCCAAGAAACCCAGAGTGGTTAAACCACCTCCGCTTGATTCCAGGAAGGCGGAACGCCAACGCCTGAAGATGCTTTCGACAGCAGGAAAACCTTCACGCCCTTGCATTCCGGCTGCAACGTAAGTTTCCGAGTAACGTGCGTTATCTATATTGGTGAGCTGTGTTATACATATTTTTCTTTCACTTGCTCACAGGAATCCGAACCCTACCACCACGCGGACCAACGTTCAGGAGCATATCACTAAGTATATGCAGAAGAAGTCTCCCGCCGTTGGTCCTTTGACGCCAACTCCGCCGAGCGTTCCACAAGCCCCCCTGCAGCCTTCTCCTCCTCCCGCGGACCAATCTCCAGCTCCTGCCGCTCCCACTCCACCGGAAGTAATTCCGGTTAGCAGCGACAGAGCGGGCGGAGATGATTCCGGCGGTAAGGGTCCCATCAATGATGAATTTGAAGGACGAAGCCAAGGGGAAGCAGAAGAAATCTCCTCCGGCAAAGCTGAAGCCACCACAGGCGATATGGTCGTTTTTCCCAAGAACTTTGGAGATCCGGCTGACCTTACCTCCACCCCAAAAGCCTATGCCACAAAGTTTTTTAACAAACTAACGGAGGCAGAGAAGTGGGAGCTGGAGCAAGATTTGCTCAATGCTATGCTGAACAACGCCTGGGGCAAACCGGACGTTGAAACGTCGGAGATCCAGGATGCCAAGAAAAACATTGGCTAGTTCTTCGACAAGCTTGTTTGCAAGCAAAAGGTAACTCCCCAGTAGCCCCCAAGTATTTAGGCGGAAACTTTATTAGTTAGCGTCTGAATACTTTTAGAGAACTTAATCTGAAAAGGAAATTTTAAAAGTCGTGGCAGCCCCCAAGCATGATGGCGGAAAAAATTTCCAGCCACCATGCTTTTAGAAAGACTTAAACCGTGATGGCGGAACTTACTCCGTTTCTGGCTGTGTTTGCAGGAGCAAAAGGCCTTGCACTACGAGTTGCATAAAAACATCGCGCTGCAACGTCGTGTGACCATCAGCCAGGCGGAGAAAATCCAGCGCTTCCAAGCAGAGAATGCGGAATTGAAGAAACAGCTATCAGAAGCCCAAGGTTGGTTTCCGATTACTGACGACTGTGGATTGTTTCGCATTTTTTCGAACTTGGCGCTTTATGTAACTATGAGCAGGTGCCTCCTCTTCTCTCGCTGCGGCTTCCTCCGAGTTGGAAACTCTACGTGCTTCACAGAAAGATCTTGAAGCGAAGCTCGCAGAGGCGTAACAGTAAAATTTCTGAGAAGAACTCGGAGCTTGCTCGCAAAACTGGTGAGTTTGAGCTGAAAAGACAGACTGACAGCGAAATCATCCAGAAGCAGCAAAAAGAAATTGGAGGTCTTCGCAAATATATGAAGACAGCAGAGAGCTGCTGGGACTTGCTCAACTCCGACGTCATGGGTACGTCCTCGAAACTCATATGGCAGCAGACGTGTAACTTGTTGTTTTTAACAAAACTTGTATTTTCCAGATCCGCTTGGATATGATGAGGAACGTCGGAGCCAGTTCCCGCGCGATGACCTGCTACAGCCTGGCCGGAGAATACCGCAAGGATCTCATCTCCGCCTCCAGGAAAATCTGTCACAACCTCAACATCAAGAAGAGCCGAACCTGCGAAGTGCGTAAGCTCATCAAGAGGATGGATTTGCTTCCGGAGCTGGTTGTGGATCTGCAATCTTCTTCGGCACGGGGCGCAGCCGCCATGTCCTTGGCTATGTGCTTAGCGCATAATCCGAGTTTGGACCTAGACCGGGTGACTTCGGCGTTCCTCCGGAAGCCGATGTCAATGCACTGCTTGACGCGGTTAGCGGCTATGATACACGCATCGCCCGGAGGATCCGCCACGATGAATTTTATGAGAAGGTGGTTCTTCCTGCTGACGAGCCTCTCGAAGCTGAACTTTTGAAGGATCTCGAAGCGGAAACCAGGCCTGCCCAATCCGGAAGCCAATATACTTGGACGAGCTCAAAGAACCAAGGTGGCGCTGCTTCTCCGGCTGCAACTGGAGCGGAAGAAGATGAAGATGTCTCTTCGCCTGCCAAAGACGCGGAGAAGGAAGCTCCCACTGATGCCGGAGGAGCTGATGCCAATGTGGAAACTTCTCCGGCTAAGGGGAAGTAAAAACTTAGTCCTGCAGAAAAACAATGCATCATTTTGGCCCCAGAGAGGGTTTGTAATAAGACTTTAAATTCTTAAGTAGCTAGGGACGAAACGATTATGCATGGGCGGAAACAACTTATCCTGCTACCCCTTAATATTATTCTGCATGTTTTGTTTTATGTTGGAAAGCAAGTGCTGATGTCGTTGTTTTCCGGCTTGCTCGCTTGACCTTCCGCGAGCCGGAAGACCTTAGCCGGAAACGCTCGCCAACGGCGACGAAACCCAATGGTAATCCGTCAATAACCGCGGAAACAAGCCCCCAAGCATAGGTGCCGGAAATCGCTACTAGGAATCCACGAGTTCGCAACAGATAACAATTTAATCAGAAAAACTTAAGCTTACGTCCTGAGGGACGATTTTTGAAAATCACAACTTTCATACACGCCTAGGCGGAAATATCCAGCTCTGCGGTTTTAGTCGGAAAACATACACGATCTAAAAATGAACAAGTAAAGGAGGTAAATGACTCATAGAGTGAACCAAAAGCTTTATTTCATTGATCATGTATAATATTGTTACAAGGTATGTAATTCTATGCTAAGTGTGGAAAGGACGTAGCTGTGCAATGTTCCAAGTGCGATCTGTCTCGTCGTAGATATCATCCGGATCCTCACGCTTGCGTTTCCGGCGCCAATTAGCAGGTGTCCGTCCCTCAGCTCTCGGAAATCAACAAGGTAGTACGATCCGTTGTGAACCACTTTGCTAACGACGAAGGGTCCTTCCCATGGAGATTGCAACTTGTGATCTTTCACCTGGCGAAGGCGGAGAACCAGGTCTCCAGCCATGAACGAGCGATTCCGGACTCGACGACTGTGATATCGTCGGAGCTTCTGCTGGTAGATGGCGGAGCGCTGGTCGGCTAAATTCCGAGCTTCTTCGATCGGGTCCACGGATAGCTGTCCGGCCTCGTCGACTGTTTCTTCATTATAGGCGGAAACTCGCGGCGAATCGTGGATGATGTCGGAGGGAATCATGGCTTCGGATCCGTATACCAGGAAGAATGGGGTAAACCCTGTTGACCTGTTAGGGGTAGTTCGCAAACTCCACAAGACAGCGTCCAACTCGTCAGCCCAAGCTCCAGCTGCTCGTCGCAGCGGTTCCTCGAGGCGTGGCTTGATTCCTGATAATATTAGACCTTTCGCCCTTTCAACTTGACCATTGGATTGTGGGTGAGCCACAGATGCGAGGTCCAATCGAATCCCCATTGTCTCACAATAATCCTTCAATTCTCCCTGAGCGAAATTTGTGCCATTATCTGTGATTATGCTGTGTGGGATGTCGAATCTCATCACGAGGCTGCAGACAAATTTTAGTGCCGTAGCACCGTCGGCTTTTCTCACTGGCTTTGCCTCGATCCACTTGCTGAATTTGTCAACAGCGACCAATAGGTATTCAAAACCGCCAGGAGATGATCTTTTTAACTTACCAACCATATCGAGCCCCCAGACCGCAAATGGCCAGGTGATAGGTATGGTCTTCAGCTCTTGGGCTGGAGCGTTTGGTTGAGTAGCGTAGTACTGACAACCTCGGCAGGTCTTGACTATCTTGTCAGCATCTTCTTTAGCTGTGAGCCAATAAAAGCCTAGCTGAAAAGCTTTTGCAACGAGTGACCTGGGGGCGGCATGGTGCCCGCAATCCCCTGCGTGGATCTCTCTGAGGATTTCAATGCCATCTTGGTTAGAGACGCATTTGAGAAACACCCCTGTTGCGCTTCGTTTGTAGAGCTGTCCGTCAACAATTGTGTAGGATCTTGCTCGTCTGATGATCTGGCGCGCGAGGACCTCGTCCTCCGGCAACTTCTGATCGATGAGGTAGTCCAGGAAAGGTTGTGTCCAAGCCGGAATGGTAGCCAACACCTCTTTGGCCGGAGACACTGCCACCTCTGGGTTTTCCGAGTTAGCGCCCTTCACCGAGGGTATCCGGAGATGCTCCGAGAAAATTCCGGGCGGAATTGGCTTTCGCCGGATCCGAGCTTGGATAGCATATCTCGCCGCTGTATTGTCGTCTCTCCGGACATACTTGACTTCGTATCCTAGAAAGCACTTGGCGATCTCGTCAACTTCGTCTCTGTAAGCCGCCATGACGGAATTTCTGGCGTTCCAGGTTCCGGCTACTTGCTGTGCCACAAGGTCGGAATCTCCGCAACAGATGATGTGCTTGATCCCTATTTCCTTAGCGATGCGCAGTCCGTGTAGTAGAGCCTCGTACTCCGCCATGTTGTTTGTAGCTTCGAAGTGGATCTGCAGAACGTACTGCAGTTCTTCTCCGGTAGGGGACTTCAGGGTGACTCCGGCTCCTGAGCCTTGATGCTGCTTGGATCCATCGAAGTGCATAACCCATGTTTCCGGTTCCGGCTCTAGATTAGCATCCGGAGCTTCTGTCCAATCTGCAACGAAATCCGCCAAGACCTGTGATTTAACCGCAGTCCCGGCTTTGTAGCTGATATCGAAGGCGGATAATTCAATGCCCCATTTTGCTGTGCGTCCTGTTGCGTCAGCGTTGTTGAGAATCGTTGACAGCGGAGCTTTGCTCACGACTGTTACTGGGTGTTCTTGGAAGTAATGTCTCAGCTTCCTGCTGCCCAGGAATACTCCGTAGGCAAGCTTTTGAAAGTGAGGGTAGCGCTGTTTGGATTCCGTAAGGACCTCGCTGATATAGTAAACTGGCCTTTGGACTCCATATTCGTGACCTTCTTCCCTGTCGTTCCACCACGATGACGAGGCCGATGACCCTGTTGGTGGCTGCCGGGTAAAGGAGCATAGGCTCGACTCTCCCGGAGCTGCTAAGATAGGTGGGGAGGTAAGTATCTCCTTCAACCCTTGTAGTGCTGCATCCGCTGCCTCGTCCCAGACAAACTTGTCTGTTTTCTTCAATAGCTTGTACAGGGGAAGTGCCTTCTCGCCAAGATGGCTAACAAACCTGCTGATTGCTGCGACACAACCAGTGAGCCGTTGCACATCTTTGAGATAAGTTGGCCTTTTTATGCACAAAATTGCCTTGATTTTTTCCGGGTTTACTTCAATGCCCCTGTTAGAGACAATGAAGCCAAGGAGTTTTCCGGCTGGTACGCCAAAGACGCACTTCAGCGGATTCAACATCATCTTGTAACGACGGAGATTCTCAAAGGTTTCTGTGAGGTCGTTGATCAAGTCGGATCCTTTCCGAGTCATGACCGCGATGTCGTTGACGTAGGCGTGTACGTTCCGGCCAATCTGGTCCTTCAAGCACCGCTGCATCGTACGTTGGTAGGTGGCACCTGCGTTTTTCAAGCCAAAGGGCATAGTAACATAGCGAGTAAGTGCCAAATGGGGTGATGAATGAGGTCGCCTTTTGGTCGACTCTTTCATCCGGATCCGGTGATACCCGGAATACGCATCAAGAAAACACGAAGTTCCGCCCTCGCCGTCGAGTCAATGACTTGGTCAATGCGCGGCAGGGGAAACAGATCTTTCGGGCAATGTTTGTTCAAGCCGGAGTAATCGATGCACATTCTTAGTATTTCGAGTGTTCTTTTTGGGTACAAGGACGGGATTTGCGACCCAATCGGTATGGATTACTTCTATTACAAAACCTGCCTCTAGTAACTTTGCTAATTCCATTCCTATGGCGCGGCGCTTCTTATCTCCAAAGCGTCGCATAGCTTGCTTCACCGGTTTAACCCCGGGTTTATGTTGAGGTAGTGCTCGGCGAGTTCCCTTGGTACTCCGGACATGTCGAAGGTTGCCATGCGAAGATATCCATGTTAGCGCGGAGGAACTCGACGAACGCGTCTTCCTATTTGGGGTCCATGTTGGCTCCGACTGAGACCTGCTTGGAATCGTCGCCTTCCTTGAAGTTGACTTTCTTGGTCTCTATCGCGGCCCTGAAGGAGTTTTTCTGTTCGGAGATCTGCTTCTTGGTGGTCCGCATCTCGGCCGGATCCACCGCGGCTCCGTAGCCTTTCGGCCTCTTCTCCGGATATGACGGACTCGCGAAGGCGGCTTCGCCCAACTCGCACTCGTGAGCCTTTTTGTAGTCTCCGGTTATGGTGATCATACCATTAGGACCCGGAATCTTGAGCTTGTTGTAGATATAGCACGCTCTTGCATGGAACTTGTGGTAGGTGGGCCTGCCGAAGATGACATGGTAGGAGCTCTTGAAGGGCACAACTTCAAACGTGATCTTTTCTTCGCGGAAATTGTGAACATCGCCGAAAGCCACGGGAAGTGTGATGCTGCCGAGGGAGTTCGCCTTCTTACCCGGAACCACGCCGTGAAACTCGGTGTTGCTGTGTTTGAGCTGTTCCTTGGTGAGGTTCATCCGCTCCGAGTCTCCAGGTACATGATGTTCAAGCTGGCTCCGCCATCCATGAGGCACTTGGAGAAGTCATACCCGTCTATGCGGGGACTTACAACCAAGGCGTAGTATTCTTTTGGCACAATGGCGGGATGATCCTCCCTGTCAAATGTGCACGGAACTTTCGACCACCTGACCTACTGCGGCACAGCCGGAACCGTGGCGTTCGGGATCCGGGTAGCCGACTTTGTAGCGCGGACCGTTGGGGTTCCGAGGAAGGTGTGGTAAGCCCCCACGCTCTTTTTCTCGAAGGGGTTGGATTTACTCGCGGATCCGGCTTTGGGATCCGGCGAGTTATCATCCTCGTCCATCGCCTCGGAACTGTCCTCCTCCTTGTCCTTGTTCTTGCCCTTGCCTCCTTTGCCGCGTGGGCGGTGCTTCCGGGCTCGCTTGTATCCTGCTTCCGGGTCGTTCTTTAGGTCGTTGACCCACTTGCAGTTGCGGTTGGTGTGAGTGGACTTCCCTGTAGCCGGATCCAAGTGGGCCAGGCAGGGCATGTCTCTATACTCCTCGTAGGTTTGCGGAGCGCGGGATCCGCCAGCTGTGACTTCAGTGCCATGCTGCTGACCCCTGCCGGCTCCGCCTCCACGGCCGCGTCCTCTTCCGCCTCCTGAACCTCCGCGCTGGAACGCCATGGCGACCATGTCGGATCCTCCACTCTTCTGGTCATCAGGGTTTTTGCGTTTATGGCCGCTGTTGTTGCCGTTATCACGGTTCTTCTTTTGTTGATGCAGGGGGATTGCTGTAGCTGCGATATCACCGCCTGCATCGTCGTCGGCGGCAGTGTGGTCACTGGCAATGGAGATCATCTCATCCAAAGTCAGTTTATTGGCGTTAGCCAAACATGTGAGCTTATGCCTCAACAATCCTCCTCTCTGCAGACCACCAATGAAGGCGTACATGGCAGTGGTGTGGTCAACGTTTTCGCACTTGTTCCTGCATGCCAACCATCGTGTGAGGAAGTTTCGTGAGGATTCTCCCTTCTTCTGGATACAAGCTTGTAGGTCGCTTGCCGTGGCAGGTCTTTTGTAGGTGCCCCTGAAATGTTTCTCGAAAGCGGTCTTCAGGTCAAACCAAGCAAAAGATGGAGTTTTTCTCGAGGTCACCGAGCCGGATCCGGGCTGGACCTACAAGGTACAACTGGAGCATGCGGCGGGCGATATTAGGGGTTCCTCCGGCGAAGGTTACTCGCATTATAGTAATCCTCAATCCAGGTATCCGGCCTTTCGGTGCCATCATAATGCTTCAAGTTTCCGGGTAGCTTGAGGGAGCTCCTTGGCTTTGGTTCCTCTCGAATCATCCTGCCAAAGCACTTCGGTCCGATGTAGTCGGTTCTGTATTCGTTGAGGCGTTCCCGCGCGTCGCGCGAGCCGTGACGGGGGGACTGTGAGCGAGAGCGAGATCTCCGGCCACCGCCTCCGCCTCCACCTCCACCGCCACCGCTAGGTGGTGGTGAGGGAGACCTGCGAGGGGGCCGATCCGACCTCTTGCTTCCGCTTTCAGATTCTCCCCGGCCCTCCCGGTGCTGGCTCCGGCTCCTGTGGCTGCCTTCGCCGTGACGCTGGCTGCCCTGGTCGTTCCGGCTCCGGCGGGGCTCCGGGTCGCGCTCCTCATTCCGGCTCCTCCTAGGCTCGGGCTCACGATCGTTGTTCCGATTCCGGCGAGGTTCCGGCGTGCGCTCCCTCGCTCCTGTTTCTTGAGGGCAGCACGTTGTCGCGGATAACAATTCCACCATGCCCCCGAGGCCTCGGTGTTTCCGGCTGGACTACGGCGGCGAGGGGGACGCGGGTAACCATTAGGCGGAGGAGAGGCGTTGCGGTACTTGTCTCGTCCAGAGTACATTGCATCCTTTCCCTTTCTCGGATCTGACGGTGGCGTCTTTGATAGTACAGGGATCGGATTTGGGTGTTCCCTGGCTTTCCTTCTGCGTTCCGAGGATCCGGTTCGCGATTCGTCATCTCGATGGCGATTGTCGCGGGCGTCCTTCTGCGCAGTGGAGACGCAATGCTCCGGATTAGATTCCAACTTGCGCGAAGTGTCTGCCTTGCTCTGCTGTTTAACCGCCGAAGCGACGAGCGTGCGTACGTAGTCGATGTCAATCTCCTCGTTACTTTTCTTCGGGATCTCTCGCAGCTTTCGTCATATTGTCCTTTGGGGTTGCGAACGGCTGCTGCTCCGTTGGAGTTGCGAAGGTGATCTTGCGGGGAGCTATCATCTCACGCCGGACCTTTTCAACCTCCTGGTGAGCTTCAACGATCTTGTCTTCCCAATGCTTTCGGAGTTCCTTGACTTTTGCCAATCCTTCGTCCACCTCCTGCTCACGCTGGATGAAGTCTTCCACAAAAACTGCGGCGTGCTTCCTTTCCTCCAGCATGGCGGCTGCGGTGACCTTGAATTTCTTGGCTGTGGCCAGCAACTCCACTCTTTTAGCTTCTAAAGCTTCTACGTCTTCGGGAGTGATGGGTTTGTTAAGAATATCCGAGCGATAAACCGCATCCATGCCTGCTTGTGCGACCATCTCTTCGAGCGACAGGAGGCTCTCCGAGGAAGAATCCCTACGGGGCCGCTCCCGCGACATCGGAGATCCGTGGTGGGATGGCCGGGGGTCGGATTGGGTTCCTGCCTCTTCGATCCGTTTTCTCCCGGCGCCGCTACGGCTTGCAAGTACCGCTTTGGCCGGGCGGAATCGACTTCGGGCTGTTCACCGTATCCATATTCCTTCACCTTGCGATCGAACTCTTCAGTGTCCATGGATTGGGTGTCTCCGGAAATTGGGCTTAGATTTCCCAAAATTGACTCTTCAGCCGGAGTTCCGCTTTCTCCGACAGCCTCTTGCTGATCCGGAGCAGCGTTGTTTTCCGGGGCCACGACCTGCTCGGGACCGGCTCCGACTTCTTGAGGGGCGGTTCCGGCGGTATGGGCCAAGAAGTGCACGAAGTGACACCTTTGCTTCTCTAACACCTGGGAGAGCCAGGCGGATCTGCATTGGTCTTCCACCGTTATTTTCTCGCTCGGGGGCGGATTGGGTGGGTTTTGATTTTTTCGGATCTAAGGCGGAATCTTCGCTAGGAAGTTCCTGCGTCTCGGATCGGATCTTCGCGACCGCGTCCCGCTCGGCGGCGGTCGCGTCGCCGCTACTTACCGGTGGGTTTCCGTCGGAATCGACGGTTTCCCCGATGAAGATGTGTATGCCGCCAACTGGGACGATGGAGAGCTTGACGGGGTCGGTTTTAGCAGGAATCCAACACTCATCCGGAGGGACGATCGGCAGATTTCCGGCGTAAAGGACACGCCCCACAGCGATGGTGTCGTCGTAGCTTCCCATGGCGGAACCCTCCCGGTTCCGGCCTCCGCGACGCCGCAGCCCCACGGTGGGCGCCAACTGTCGTTGCCTAATCGACGGTACCTCGGAGGAGGGATCCTCACGAGGGGGAGAAGAAGTAGGGGCCATAGGACGGAGTGAACACGGGACGGTGGTACGCGAGTTACCCAGCTTCGGAACACCTGCACGATGACATGGCTTACTGCTGCTTGTCTGGAATTATCTGGGCGCTTTCGCGTTGTTACAATGAGTTGTGGTTGTGCCTCTAGGGCTCCCAGGATCCGGCTTATAAAGGCGCACGGATCTAGGGTTTACATGGAGAGTCCTAGCCGGAATACAAGTTGCCTAACTACGGTACAATGTCTTGCCGTGTACGTCAAGGATCCGCCTTTCTCCAAGTACGTGCTGGATCCGGATACTTCATGGGCCGTCACGGATCCGGCCTCCTTTGTAGGTCGGTAGAGATCCGGCTTCCTGTTCCTGGGCTGGACTTCATCCTTCCGGATCTACAGCAACTGGGCCACCCGATGGGCCACATGCCTCATCACCATCTATGGGCCACCCGGGCTTGCCGGATCTAGGCCATGCCGTTGATATACCCATAAAGTATACCCACAACAATTTGGCTTGTTGGAAATCTAGCAACAAGATCAAGAACCTCAGATAGAGAAATATCAAGAAGAAACAAGAATAAGGGTATGCAAAGTATGCAAAGAATTGAGCTTCCTAAGACGATGTGATCAAGTTACCCAACCGAAAGCCACTCTTGATAGTGTGAATATCTATCATATAGCACGGTCTCTCAACAATCACCTTAAGACCGGTATAATGAAAAACCTAGAAAGGCCATATCTTTGCCTTGCACATCCTGCTTGATCTTGATGGTAATGCTTCAAACTTCATCCAGAACAGAAAGCTTCACATGATCATTATTGCTTCGTGAAGACTCATAATTTTGTCCCTCATACCCCACTATGGGATAACTTCATTAAGTCACATCTTCACATGTCCATTATCACCAAATGAGCGCTAAGCTTCAAGGAAATGATCTTGTCGAGTGCTCATCTTGAACTTTCCCTTTCTCAATCTTGATGACAATCACTACTTGATGTTATCCTCTCATAGGTTATATGAGATCTTTACTTTTAATGACAATACAAAGACACACACATGATGGTTAGTTCATAAAGCATAATTGATAAATCTTACCATACCACAAGATCCCATGATTCCATGTGCTACATTATTTATGCTTTATGTGTTGATCAACTTGTATCAAATCTTCGCTCTTAGTCTTGTTGATCATTGTAGCTCCTAATGCTTTATCATAATATTTTGATCATCCATTGTTTAACATATAAGCTGCAGCATGGCTAAATTGAGTTTCGCACAAGAACTCCACCTTCATTTATTCTTCTTGATCATATCAATTCATGTCTTCAAATTGATGATCTCGATGCCAAGACTCAAGGTATATCTTTATCTTCATGGCATCTATGCTAGTATCCAACACATGGTCTTCAAATAATAACTAGCGACTATTCCTTCATATAAAACTTAACAAAAATATTAGTTCTTCAAATAAAAATATAAGGGCAATATACCCTTACACCGACTAAACCTAGTTGCTTTGTGAGCAATTGCCAAATGGGTTTGTCTAGATATTATGGCCAACTCAGAAGCCATCCGATGTATGATGGTGCAATATGTATGGCCATCGCTTATTTTATTTTCCATGGCTTGGCACTCCACCACGGATTTCGTGCGTAGCACGTCCTGAAAACAAACCCTTTCATTCTCATGAAATTTTGGGTCACCTCTTGCCAGGAGATTAGGCTTTTGGAAGTTTATATCGGTGGTGTTGTAACCTTCGGGTGCTAAAACTGAAACCTTGCTTGTTGGTTCTCCTTCTTTATCAATGAATTAAGACAACTTTTTTTTGTGTGTTTCTTTCAAAAACAAAAAATAACCAAAATACCAGCAGCAACGAGCGCGAGGCATCATCAAGTTCAGGGAAATCAACAAGACATTACACAGGGATGTAAAACATACAAATAAACAAATGAATATTACTGTTCAGCAAAGATGCAGACCGATCTTAGGCGATGCCATTTTTACACAAGCAGCAGCAACCTGAGCCTACTGCGTCTCAAACCAAAGCATAACTCTCTCTCTGTTCACTCTGTAGAAACTAGACGTTTTAACTAACCGTAGTACCACTACTTAAGTATCACACCATCACTCCACTCTAATCTAGTACGACTCATCCTGGACCTGACTGACGTACGTGTTAGCTTCTGTGTGTCTCGCTACAGATACTGCGTGTGTATCCGGTCCCGGTTCTGCTCCCACCACACCTTGGCTCGCTCCTCGCCGAACTTCTCCCGGCTGCAAACCACAAAACACGGCAACGCTTGACCTGATTAGTTCACACAGTTCAGCAAAGGTGGTCGATCTGCTGAAGTTTTATGGCGGGCGTGCCTGAAGCGGACGCGGCGGAGCTCCCGCGTGCCGTCGCCGAGCTCGCGGATGGTGATGTGGACGCCCGGTTCGTCCTGCTCCACCCACTCCGTCGCCTCCAGGTCGCTCGCGTTGCTCACGGACACGGAGGCCTCGTCCAGGGACGACGTGGTGGCGCGCGAAGGGTCGTACGGGCCCGGGGCGCCGGCGCTCGACGGCATGGACGACGCACCCGCGCCCGCGGCGGAGTTGAGCATGTTGAAGTGGTGCGCCCACACGTGGTCGGACGGGTCCGGCACGGCGGTGGACGGGTAGCACGTCCCCCGGGCCGTGGACGCCGCCTTGTACGACGTCGTCCGGCTGATCGGCCTCACCGTCGCTGATGGTGGCAGCATCACCACTGGGCTCTCCCTCGTCGAGCCAGCGCGGGAGTAGAACGATTCACTCTGTTTGGCAACCCCAAGATCTCAAATTATGATCCGCACACGGATGGAATGAACTCCGGGTTCACTGTGGATATATATGGCGACTGACCTGCATGGCGTCATCGACGGAGGACGACGGCGTCGAGAGGCCCTGCTGCCGGAACGTCTGCACGTTGTAAAGCTCCACGACGCGGTCGTAGTTCTCGCCCCACCACCGCTGCGCCTCCCACTTGTTGAACATCTCCCGGCTGCATGTTTTCGTGGATTCGCTTGATTATTTCATTATTATTCAAGTCTGCTCACTTCAGGACACGGTCAAGAAATATCGATCGGCACAAACCTGAACCGAATGCGCTTGAGGTCGTTACCCGCGCCGCCGGGGATGGAGACGAAGGTGATGTGCACGCCAGGCTCGACCTGTGCCGTCCACTCCCTCGGCACGCGGTCTTCCTCCAGGACAACTGTCTCATCATCATCATCGTCCTCCTCCTCGTCCGCCTCCCCGATGCTCGGTATCCAGCTCGTACTCGGGTTTCTCACGTGCGTCTGGAAACCATGGTTGATCTTGGGCATGTCCCACGTCGATGACGGGGCAGTGCGTGCCCCTGTGCTCGACGTTGTTCTCATGTAGCTGTATGCCTCGCCGGCACCGTCAGACGTGAAGCCCGAGTCGTCGACGACGCCCGGGTACGCGGCAAGCCGGCTGGAGCGGTGGAAGCGATTGCCTCTGAATGATGGGCTCCCGGTGGCCTTGTAGTGTTTGCCAGAGCCAGAGAACTTGAGCACCATGTCCTTCAACTGAAAACACATTTGCAGAGGAGCTCCCTCAGTCAGGTCAACAGTATTATATGACAGAGCACAAGATATCAATTATGACATGAACTAGCAGATTAGTACTAGTGAACTGAGGATATTAATTGATCTGCTTGATTAGGACCCAACAAAAGCATGGAAGAAAGTGAAGGAGCACCACATTATTTTGCCAGGGTATAGCTGAATATTCAGACACACGTTTCTTCTAACATCGGTGTCTTGAATCTATCACTTGTTTTATGTCATCATGGCTAACTTTTTCTTCTTTCGGGAAATCTATAGAGACAGAGATAGGATAGGAGCTCCGTATTTCATTAAATATAATACAGTACGATTTGGGAGTTAAATAATGAAAAACAAGCTAGCCGCCATGAATACAACAAGGCCCAAATCATTGTCATGATTTTTTTTTGCTTGATCAAACATCCCTCTCTAGTTTCCTGCCATCACCATTACTTCTTTCTCTTCTTTTCCGAGATACTCCCAAAAAAAGACAATAACTTTAAATTTTATTTAAAAAATAGGATTGGCCAATTAATCAACAGGAAGCACTTGAAATCCATGAATAAAATGGGCTCAGCCGCCAAACCAAATTAGGTCTGATGCCCGACACGTCGACAACACACAAACACGATGGATGCTACAGACTTATGCAATTATGCATCACCAAAACATCGACAAACGATGGAGAGCCCAGAAGCTCCACAAAGCGCAAGACCCATGCTCTGCCAGAGAGAGCCAGACCATTGCCTAGACCCCCAACCACAAGATCAGTCGTCACCGATCACATAATCACATCCACTTTGGTTATCGAGTGGTGTGCGTGCGTTCTTGCTCGGAGCTGCAATGTCGACGCGCAGCAACGATCGATCAATCCCACGCGGCAGTTTAGTCTTTAAGCAAAGCTTCAATTATAACAGCAGGTAGTTAATGATGGATGCTGCTCTGATTAGGGCAAGGCACGGCACATTTTTTCCTAGCAGAAGGCTACAAAGCACAAAGGCCAGCCGCACCACCACGGTGTCCTAATTAATCCAGCTAGGACATCTTCTGTCTGAAGCAAGGAACAAATAAGCACCGTCCCCAAATCAAAGCAGCACCGCACCTGGTGCCGATCATGATAACCCCAAGGAGGGGGTGATCCCATTACGCATGTTCAGAAACAATAATGCATGTGGAGTTTGCTTAACATCTCTACTTCGAAAGATGGCAAAAGGCAAAGCGTGCAGGGGAGTACCAGAAATGACCGTTGAGGGGTCCGGAAATTACGGAGGCGATCTGGGTGGCGACCTCGCAACCCCATCGCCGGCGAGGGAGTTCTCGTCGGGATTGCTCGGAGGAAGCCGATTCTGGTTACTCCAAGCGTCTGACGATGAAGAAGAAGAGGGCGAACTGGAGCTTTCGACGGGAGTTGCGGATTCCAATGGATCTTTGAGGTATCTGTGCTCTACGCCCACGCCGGCGCAAAGTATAGATATTGTCGATGATTCGAGAGATCTTGCACGCCGGGCTAGAAAGCGGTTAGAGAAGCGGGATGCACAGCGGCAGGCTACCAAGGCCTCTCTGATGTTTGAATCCATGGAAGGTACGTTGATCTCTTCCCCGTTGCCGTCGGCTCGGATGCCGGTTAAGAGCAAGACTTTGGTGCGACCGGTTATGGAACCTTCTGTGTTCAAAGATGACAACGATGGCGCCTGGACGGTGGTTCGCCGGAGGCATCGGCCGCCGGCAATCACTGCCAACGTCCATGATTCAAAAATTTCGAATTGTACAAATTGTTCGGATATCCCTGGTGTGGGCCTGGCTCGATTGCGGGTTAGCCCAACCAAATATCAAGCTCATGGCAACATATCTGTGCCGAGGAATCTGGCCTCGCAGAGGGTTCGTGAGAAAGTGGATCTTGGGCCTCGTCAGGCCAGGGTCGGCGGGGTAAACGCTGGACATGCCTTCAGGAAATTGCTAGGTTTTGTTTGGCGTAAGAAAGAACCGGGGGAACCTGTGTGGCGGCGGCACGATTCTCCGTCGAGGATGAATGGAGATGGCGGCCGTGGAGGTTTCAACCCTGGGCGTGGTGCTTTCAACGCTGGCCGCGGTGGTTTCCAGGGCCGCTCTGGATATCAAGGCCGCGGCTATCAGGGACGAGGAGGATTTCAGGGGCGCCATGGCTTCCAAGGTCGTGGCAATGCGCCTCGCGGCCGCCAGGGGCCTGGGCGGGGAGGGCATCAAGCTTACCAAGGTACCTCGGATCCCTCTGGTTTGGGGCATGGTTCTAACTTTGTGCAAGGCGAAAGTAGTAATATGGGGGCCATGAACAATGGAAATCAACGCCAATCTTGGAGGAACGAGGGTTATGTTGCTGGAAACAATGGTGGTTTTGGTGCTCATCAGCAGCGCTGGCAGGGTGACCGTGGTCACCAGTACCGTCCTCGCGACAATAGCATGCAATCACGGTCGGCTATTGACGCCGACCTCCTCCATCAGACGGTACAAGCTGTGGTTGCAGCCGTCACGGCAGCAACAAAGGTATCGGAGCAACCTCCTTTGGCTCCTTTGGTGACAGAAGTGACTGGGGGAGCAGGGCAACCTGCAACGGCATCGGTTGCGATGTCCGACGCAACACCTAATGCTATACAGGAAGGACAGGATAACACGGGGGCAGTAACCAAAACAGTGGATGGTACGGGTCAAGGTCCCCAGAAGAAGAAGAAGGAGGAGAAGTCGGGATGTTTTAGGTGTAAGCAGCCTGGACATCACCTTGACGATTGCCCTACGCCTTTTTGTGATCTATGCGAGTCTGTTCATCATGCTACACATGCTTGTCACCTTCATCAAGCCCCTAAACCGACAGCCATTCTTCATGGTTATGCAAATGAGGCTTTGATGTTTTTTGAGCTTGCATGTGGTGCTTTCAAAGCTAAGGTGGAGAATCCAAGACTAGCTAAGATAAGTGTTCAGGGAGATGCTATGACTATTCCCGAGCTTATTGATCAACTTAAGAAGATAGTGCCTTCGGAAAAGTTCAGTTGGGAGGTTTATCATTTCAAGGAGAATATATACAGAGTCAAACTACCAAGTAAGCAGGAAGTTCAGCGTCTGAAAAATCTTGGTACTTATATTTGCAATGATAGGGAGTCACACTTAGTTTTTGACATTTGGTCTTCTTTGGAGGAGCCAATGTATATGTTACCAGAGGTTTGGGTTCGTGTGACTGGTGTGCCCACTGATATTATATCTGATTATTTGTCTCTATGGGGTGTGGGTACTCTTTTTGGTAAGACTCTTGATGTAGACATGGCTTTTACCAGGAAACATAAGGTTCTAAGGATTAAAATTGGTTGTTTGGATAAGCGTCTCATTCCCACAGATAGTGATATGTTTATTAGAAGGGGTTTTTTCAAACTATTTTTTGAGGTAGAGGGAGAGAATGAGAACCATGAGGTAGATATGGTTGAGGTTAACAATGATGGAGATGGGAATGATGATGGGTCTAATGGTGAACATAACAAAGAAGGAGGGAATGCTATGGATATGGACCCTAAAGGAAAAGATGGGGCAAATAATTCAACCATTGGTGGACAAGATGGTGCTCTCATGAGTGATGGAGTCCAAGGAATGCAATTGGCTCAAACTGAAATTAATATTGGGGCTATGAAGGTGCCTCTTAGCCCAGCAGGTATTTCTTTATCTGCAGAAAAAATGAGTCAAAAAATGCCTTTTTCCAATTCTATTGCTAATTCCCATTCTGGGCTAAATGACAAATCTGGTGCTGATCCTTATGTTGATTGTGTCACAGGGGAATCGGCTTGGGGATTGCCCCAGGTGTTCTCGGGATCGGCATTCGGATCTGGCAGTGCGGTGGTCTCTGAGCTGCAGCAGGTGCAGCCTGCCCCGGTGCCAGGGTTGCCAGCGGAAGGTTTGCAGGCGAACGAACCGGAGACGGACACGTGCGGGCAGGTTGATATCCTTGCGGTGGAGGGAGGATCGACTGTGGCCACTGAAGTTGTTTTAGCAGAGACTGGGTCGAGTACTCTGGCGCAGACGATCTGCATGCAGGACAGGCCGGTGAGTGGTCTGTCTCCTCTGCAACGCACGTCTGAGCAGACAAAAGGACACGGATCCTCTACGCCGGAACGCCGGACTTTGGGTGCACACACGGAGGAGCGGCCACAGAGAATCGTGACTGCCATTTCTGCGCGGGATCAGAAGCTCAGCATCAATCATTGGACTGCTGCTGACCAATCGCTGCACCTGGACGCCACTGGTAGCGGATCGTTTGTGCATGGAGCGCCTGTTGCTTCTGGTATGGAGCAGTTTTCATCAATTCATGTCAATAGTTGCAATTTTATTGATGGTGCAAATTCGTTTTTGATGGCTGGTGATAATCTCTTTAATACAGGAACTGTTGGAGACTGTAGTTCAATGGGAAATGGTGTTCTGACAAAGCAGAACAATGGAGAAGGTTTTAATATGCATGGAGGAGATGGGAACTTAAATAGCAATGAGCCGAATAGGTTTGGGATTGCCTTGCCTGATAGGAACATTGGTAATTTATCTAATCCAATCTCAAATGAATTAAATTCCTCTTGTACTTTTCATCTTAAAGAATGTGCACCCGATGATGTACCAGTTAATCCTACTGATGAGGAGATCATTGCATTTGGGGGTATTCCGAAGCCCTCATCTGGAATAAGGTCAAGTTCGAGACTGGGACAACAGAAGGATGGGGATATGCCTCAGCTAGACAGAGCTATGAAGAGGGCACAATTGCGGGATGCTCCTCCAAATTCTGGTAAGTTAACAATTCCAAAGCTTTCTATTGTTAATATTCCAGATGCTGATTTCATACAAAGAGCGGGGTCTTTAGGAGTGTCCTTGGGGAATAATGAGATGGAGGTCTTAAGGTCCATTAAAGGTATTAAGAATCTTGAGGAAACACGCATTTTAACTGTTTTACAAAAAAATGTAGTTGACAATTTGAACAGGGATGAGGGGCCTTCGAATCTTGTCATGTCCAAAGTATCTACTCTTTGTGAGGACTTAATTGAGGATGAGAGTATTCCATTTGATTTAGATGATCAGATGGAGCACTTAAAGCCGGTGATCAAGGAAAAAAAAACAAGGCAAAGAAAAACATATGACATGAATAATATTCGCAAGAGTACTAGGAAAAGAATTAAAAGACAATTCACATAATGCAGAATATAAAAGGCATGAATTGGAATTCAGGGGGTTTTGGAGACACTGCAAAGCATTTATTTGTCAGAGAGGCAATTAGAGAACATAAGTTGGATTTTCTAGCCTTGTTGGAGACTGGGAGATCAAACTTCTCTATACCTTTTCTGAATCAGCTTGCAGCAGGATACAATTTTTCTTGGTTTTGCTTACCTCCTCATGGTAGGTCAGGAGGTATTCTAGTTGGAATAAACTCAGACAGCCTACAGGTGGTTAAGGTGACCACTGGGGATTTTTGTGTCAAACTTCACATTAAATGCAAAAGAGATGGCTTTGAATGGATTTTTGTGCCGGTATATGGGGCTGCCCAAGACTTGCACAAGGGAGAATTTTTAGCTGAACTAGTGCGAATATGTGAGTCTGAAACATTACCTATGTTGGTAGGTGGTGATTTTAATATTATTCGGAAAAGGGAAGAAAAGAATAATGATAATTTTAATGCTAGATGGCCCTTTGTGTTTAATGCAATTATCGAACATTTAAACTTAAGAGAAATTGCACTCTCAGGGAGACAATATACGTGGGCAAGTCGTAGAGATGAACCTACATATGAGAAGTTAGATAGAGTTCTAGCAACAATTTCCTGGGAACAGAAATTTCCTTTAGTGACAGTTCGTGCATTAACCAGGGCAGAATCCGATCACACACCGATTCTAATTGACTCAGGAGTCAAAGCTCATGTAGGTAATATCTCAAAATTCTCTTTTGAGCTACATTGGTTGAAACAGGAGGGTTTTTTTGAGATGATACAAAAAGAGTGGAATTCGGTGAAAAATGGTCTTAATCCTATTGATGTCTGGCTAAATAAATTAAGACACATTAGAAAATTTCTTAAAGGGTGGGCAAAAAATCAAAGTGGGATATACAAAAAAGAGAAAGAGAGACTTTTGCAAATAATAGATCATTTGGATACTAAAGCAGAAAGTAATATTCTGAATCCGCAAGAAAGAGAGGAGCTTAGAAAAGCAAACGAAGGGTTGCGCAAGTTAAGACGGGAAGAAGAATCTAAGTGGGCTCAACGCGCAAAAGTTAGGCACATACAGGAAGGAGGGAATAATACAAGGTATTTTCATTTGATTGCAAATGGTAAACACCGTAAAAAGAAAATATTTCAGTTAGAACAACAAGAAGGTACAATTGTGGGAGAAGACAACCTGAAGGTGTACATTACCGAATTTTATAAAAAATTATTTGGGCCATCGGATCCAACAAACATTTCATTAATTGAAGGAATGGTGCAGGACATTCCACAGGTCTCAGCTAATGAAAATGCTATCCTAACAAATCCTTTTACTGAAAAGGAGGTGTTTGATGCGATATCACAAATGGAACATAATAAAGCACCAGGCCCTGATGGTTTCCCGGCGGAGTTTTATCAAAAATTTTGGGAAGTAATAAAGTTAGATTTAATGGCACTGTTTAATGAGTTAAGTAAAGGAGAGTTGTCTCTTTTCAAACTGAATTTCGGGGTCATTACTTTATTACCCAAAAAAGAGGATGCGGTACAGATCCAACAATATAGGCCTATTTGTCTACTAAATGTGTGTTTCAAAATTTTCACTAAAGTAGGGACAAATAGAATAACGGGGATTGCTCCAAAGGTTATTAAACCAACACAAACCGCATTTATGCCAGGGAGAAATATTTTAGAAGGGGTGGTCATTTTACATGAGACGATTCATGAACTTCATACTAAAAAATTGGATGGGGTATTATTTAAGATTGATTTTGAGAAAGCATATGATAAGGTTAAGTGGTCTTTCCTACAACAAACCTTGAGAATGAAAGGTTTTGCTACCGAATGGTGTAGCTTAATCCACAAGTTTGTACAAGGTGGGAGTGTGGGTGTTAAAGTAAATGATGACATTGGTCATTATTTTCAAACAAAAAAAGGTTTGCGGCAAGGGGATCCTTTATCCCCAATGTTATTTAACATCGTTGTAGATATGCTTGCCATCTTGATTGAACGTGCAAAAAATGATGGTCAAATAGGAGGGTTACTTCCTCATCTTGTTGAGGGGGGCATCTCTATTCTACAATATGCCGACGATACAATCCTTTTTTGGAACATGACCTACTTAAAGCTGTGAACATGAAACTAATTTTATGTATTTTTGAAGAACTGTCGGGACTTAAAATTAATTTCCATAAAAGTGAGCTCTTTTGCTTTGGAAAGGCGAAGGATGAAGAGGACGAATATAAACAGATCTTTGGGTGCGATGTTGGATCTCTCCCCTTTAGATATTTAGGTATCCCTATCCATTACAGAAAACTCAGAAATTCGATTGGTATCCAGTTGAAACAAGGTTTGAAAGCAAACTAGGATGCTGGAAAGGAAAGCTTTTATCTTATGGGGATAGATTAGTTCTTATTAATTCAGTTTTAACCAGTTTACCTATGTTCATGTTATCCTTCTTAGAAATACCTGTTGGGGTAAGGAAAAGATTGGATTTCTATAGATCTAGGTTTTTCTGGCAATCCGATGAAAATAAGAAAAAATATAGGCTTACAAAATGGAATATTGTTTGTCGACCTAAGGATCAAGGCGGTTTAGGTATTGAAGTACTAGAACTAAAAAATAAATGCTTATTGAGTAAATGGTTGTTTAAGTTGATTAATGAAGAAGGTGTGTGGCAGGAATTATTACATAATAAGTACCTAAGGAACAAGACTTTATCGGCAATACAACCGAGGCCCACAGATTCACCTTTTTGGAAGGGTTTAATGCGAGTAAAAGAAGAATTTTTTAATAGAGGTTTCTTTAAAATTGGTAATGGAATGAGTACTCGGTTCTGGGAAGATACGTGGTTGGGGAAAACCCCTCTGGCCAATCAATATCCGTCATTATATAATATTGTGCGTCACAAAGATGTAACAGTGGCTCATGTGTTAGCCCAAAACCCATTGAATATTAGTTTCAGAAGGGCACTGCTGGGAAACGAGATGGGTTGCATGGTTACAGTTATGCCGAAAACTAATGACGGTAAATCTAAATGATGAGAGGGATCTTTTTGTGTGGGGTTTGACATCCAATGGTACTTTTACGGTAAAATCTATGTATGAAGATCTTATGAGCGATCATACCCCTTATTTGAGAAAATATTTGTGGAAGGTTAAAGTACCTTTGAAGATTCGGATATTCATGTGGTTTCTTAGTAATAAGGTTTTGTTAACTAAAGATAATTTAGCTAAACGGAATTGGCATGGTTGCATGAAATGTGTTTTTTGTGGTGCACAAGAAACTGTTGAACATCTATTCATTGACTGTCCTTTAGCTAAATTGCTTTGGCGTACGGTTAATTTCACTTTTGATCTTCCACCTCCAACCAATATTACAAATATGTTTGGTAATTGGTTAAATGGAGTAGATAGACAATCTAAAGCTTTTATCCGTGTTGGGGTTTCCGCTTTATGTTGGTCTATTTGGAGGGCAAGAAATGATATTATCTTTAACAAAAAACAATCTTTTCATTATTTGCAGGTTATTCACATGATGACTCACTGGGTTCAACTATGGGCTCTCCTTTCGCCGGAGGGTTTACGGGATGCCATGGCTACTCGGATGCACACGGCTCCCGACGGTCGCTCGGGATATCTTGTGCCGAGCTGGTTGGCGTCATATTAGTAGGCTACAATGATGTGTAGTTTTACTATGCTTTTTTTATTCCGATGGTTGATTTTTGTATCAACTATAGGCGATGTTTGAGATACGTGAATTGTAAAACTTAATTACACTGGGTGTCAATAAAAGGCCGTGTGCATCACCATGATGCAGAAGCCGGGGTTAAACTCCCCATTTCGAAAAAAAAAGGCAAAGCGTGCAGGAAGGCAAGGACGGTGGACACTCGAAGCGTGCCATGATAGTGAAGACACGCTGCACCGGGAAGGCAGGCCCGGGCGGGCCTCCGAAGCCTAGCCTTAGCCAGGCCTGTGTAAGGACCACAGAATATGGGCTACGGGCTACGGCCCACCTTTATTCCTTGCGTGAGCGGCAACGTTCTGGACTCGTGCAAAATAAAGATATTGTATTGTCTTGGAAGAGTAAAGCCCAGGGTTAAATCAGCCGAAGAGTGGCTTTTGGAGGAGGGGAAGAAGATACCATTAGCAGCACCTAGCGTGCTTTGCTATCTTTTTAGGAGCAAAGAGGATAGATGAACGGTAGCAAAAGCTGGAGGGGAATGTGGGGAACAAAAGTGACAAAATCAAATCACATCCTTCTGCAGAGCCAGAGCGTCCAGACTCCAACAAAGCTTGGGATGGGTGTGGTGTGGGGATGCATCTATCTAGGAAAAGCAGCACCGCGACGTCTACTCATGTTCGCCTGGGCCTTGACCAACTTTGTGGAGGAACGTTTTAAGAATTTGAGCGAATTGTCAGTATCATGTACGTCCATTTTGAAAGCCCTTCTTGTCAAGAAAAACAAGAAGAGAAAATGCTGTGTACTGCGTTGCTCCCTCTGTTCCCATTCAAATGTCAAGGACGGTATGGTGACGCTGACGCCAAGTAGTTTCAGAGGCTATTCTTATCGACTGATCAATGCATCCCATGGTACGTGGTAGTACGATGTACTTGGCGGCCAAGTGCAAGGGAAAGCAATTGCAGAAGTTCAGCTCAGGAGAGTAGCTCGGCTATTCTTCCTTCAGATCCCATTCAGTCATTTCTACCAATCGATCTAGTAGTAAAAATACCAAGAGCTGGCAAAAGTCAAAGAGGAGCCGAATTTGTGGCGTCTAGCCGGTACCAAGGCTCTAAGAGCATCTCCAGTCGCGTCCCCCAAACCGTCCCCCAAAGCGATTTGGGGCGCGCCGGACAAAAAAAGCGTTCCAGCCGCGTCCCCCAAAGCCCTTTTTTGTCCGGCGCGCCCCGATACGGTGTCCGGCGCCCCGAGCCCGTCCCCGTCCCACGGGGACGCACCGGGGACGCCGGACACAACGAAAGCGAGGCGGGCTCCCACATGTCGGCGACTATTTGCATAAACCGTTGGTTCGCGCCTCTTTTCTCGTCGCTCCTTCCTTCCCGCGCCTCCCACCCCACCGCCGCCGCTGGATTTCTCGGCCGTTTGGGCGTCTGATCTGGGCTGCGAGTCGGCACCTTTGTCGCGGCTGGGGCTCCCGCCGGTCGTGCCACCGCCGCCGCGTCGCCAGCGCGTCCCAGAACGCGCCGTCAAATCCGCCCCACCTCCGCGCACAGAAGGTGCTCGACGACTTGCCAGGTAGGCGCGATTGGTCGTTGTTTGTTGCGTCGTCTGCCTCGGCGCAATTTTAACCATTGATTTTGCTTTAGCCATGGACAGCGACGATGAGATGGTTGCCCTGCTGCTGGAGGACGAGCAAGCGTTCGACGACGACCTGCGGGAGCATTTGCTGATCATCGCGTCCCTCCGGGACATGCTTGACGCCGAGGCGGAGAAGAGGAAGAGGCCGCGCCGCGGAGGATCAAGGCCGGGAAGAAGGAAGTCGAAGCCCCGGCGAGAGGATGGAGGGGCATGCCATGCTGCACAACGACTACTTCGCCGACGGGGCAACACATGCCGACAATTTTCGGCGCCGGTACGGGATGAGCAAGGGCCTGTTCATGAATATCCTCCACGGCGTTCGAGAGTTCGACCCCTACTTCAAGCTCAAGCTCGACGCCGTAGGCGTTCTCGGGTTCACATCCATTCGGAAGTGCACCGCCGCCATGAGGATGCTTGCATACGGAGCACCTGCCGATACACGGGACGACTACCTTCGCATGAGTGAGTCTACTGCCATTGAGTGCATGTACAAGTTTTGCCGAGCTGTGGTGAGAAAGTTTGGCAAATACTACTTGAGAGGGCCAACTGAGGAAGAGACTGCAAGGATCATGGCACAAAATGCTGCCAGAGGATTTCCTGGAATGCTTGAAAGCATCGATTGCATGCACTGGGCATGGAAGAACTGCCCGTTTGCTTGGCAAGGTATATACAAAGGGGGTCATGGATATTGCAGTGTGGTGCTTGAAGCTGTGGCAGATTATGACCTGTGGATTTGGCATTCTTTCTTTGGCATGGCGGGATCACACAATGACATCAACGTGTTGCAGCGGTCTCCGGTGTTCAGCGAGACTAGTGGAAGGGCATGCTCCACCATGCAACTATGAGATCAATGGCCACCAATATACCAAAGGCTATTATCTAGCCGATGGTATATATCCAAAATGGGCCACTTTTGTCAAAACAATCTCGAATCCATCAGGTCTGAAGAATTCTCACTTTGCTACACGACAGGAGGCTTGCGGGAAGGATGTCGAGCGGGCATTTGGTGTGCTTCAAGCACAATTTGCCATTGTCCGGTACCCTGCTCTAAGCTGGTCTCACGACCAAATGTGGGAGGTGATGCAGGCTTGTGTGATCATGCACAACATGATCATCGAGGATGACCGCAAGAATCATGTTAGGTCACATGTTGGTCCCTATGAGTGTCAAGGACCTCTCGCGGAGGTTGATCATGAGGTGCTCGTAGATTTTGCTGATTTTGTGGTCATGCACGCAGAGATCCGTGACAGACAATGTGCATGAGCAACTTCAAGCTGATCTCGTTGAGCATTTGTGGAGGATCAAAGGAAATACCGTGGCACCTTGATGTATCATCTAGCCCTTTTTATTATATTTGATTACTTGTTTTATTGTTTGTTGTAATTTAATTTGAAAACAATCCTCGAAAACATTTTTTTTCATATGCTACATTTGATATAAATGGTTTATGTGTTAAAAAAATTATTTTAAATGTTTGGGGGCGGCGTTTGGGGGACGCGGCTGGGGAGCGACGTCCCCCAAACGCGGCACGAACAAAACACGTCCCCCAAACGCTCAATCCGGCGCGCTTTGGGGGACGGTTTGGGGGACGCGACTGGAGATGCTCTAAGTGATGTAATGCCGCGAGAGTAGTTGTCTGTAATATTTGGTCTTGGCTTATAGCCGAGACGGGTTGTAAAACTTCTAAAATCTTCTCCTTATTCAATGAAAATGGCAACTCTTTTGCCTTGTTTCAAAAAAAAAAAAAAAGCAGGCGTATCTATGAATGTGACAATGTAAGTCTAAGGTAAAATGTGCGGATGCTACTTGAAGACATACCTGCGAGGTGAGAGACTTGCTGGCGTCTCTGCCGTTGTGCGTGGCGGCAGCCCGGCCGCCGTCCTCTCCGCCGTCCTTGGTCGAACACGCGATGCATGCTAGCATCCTCCTTTCTCTACGCCCCACCACTGGATTGCTTCTTCCCTGCATCGTAGATATATAAGATGCAAGCACCCGACAGATTCTCAGCATCACGCTCCAAGCCAAAGAGAAAACGCAAGGCGACTAAAATCCAGCGATCATCAAGAAGCCTCAATGTAGCAATGCGTGGGAGTAGTTCACAGCCCGTACGGTAAGCACATGAGCAGAGCAGGGACATGCACTGCAGACCATGCGAGCAGAGCAGACCAGCCGCGTCCGGCCGGCATAAATTCCGAGTCAGAGAGTGCCGACGACGCAGCGCCGGCCACAGCACACCGCGCCCGAATGCATGCCGCCTCTGGCGCCGGCCGCAGCCTTTCGGGCTCCCATAAAACCCACCGGCCACCAGCTCGCCGCAGGACAGCGACGCAGCGGCGACCGACGGATAGATAGAGGGAGCTGCAAGCGCACGCGCGCGCCGGGGCCCCATTGGAACGTACTGCGCATGCATGTGTGCACGCGCCGGGCGCCGGGCCGGGTCTAGCGCCATGTCGCTGTGGCTGCTGCAGGACACTGTCGCTATGCCAAGTCTGTCTCTCTCGTCGGCTACTCCCTAGGAGCATCACGGAGCAAGGAACCGAGTCAATGCGCGCGGCAGCGTCGATTCGAAGCGGTGCTTTTGTGGTACAGGCTACGCGGTAGGCTGATTCAGTGCAAGCGTGGATGGGTGGATGTACGTATGATAGGTACTGCTGGATCACTGATGTACCACCGGTGCGATCAGTGAGCTAGAGGTAGGCTCAATGTAGAGTATTCATTCAAATACTTACCACTGTAGTACGAATTGATCGGTGCTGCTGGAGAAACTGGAACAAGTACAGCGCGTGCAGAGAAGGTTCTGCGTAGATCTTGTGTGTGTGTGTAAGTGAATCATCGCTGTCGAAGGACCAGGGAGTGAAGGAGGAGTGATAAAGAAGATGAAAATCGATGACAGCGACGATAATTCTGGGAGGAAAAAGAAAGAGCAAGCAATAACGAACAGTGAGTGGTACAAGCCACCCTGTGCGTATGGTGGCCCCTGTCTGCTTGGGAGCCTACAAGGCAGGAACTATGTGGATGCACAAATTGCCTGGACAGGCCCGTGAGGCCCTTTTGGGCCCAGGGCCGTGGGGAAGTTCTCAGCCACTGACAGTGCGTCCCACTAGAGACATTGCCACTTCCCCGGAGCTAACGTACCAGTGTCACAGTCACAGAGATAATAATCAGATAAAAGAAAAACAGAGATAATCAGATAAACACCAAGTGTTCAGTTTTCCTAGTACTGAAAAGAAGCTGAAGAAGCAAATCGTGAATTGGATACGCATGACGGCAAAGGAGGCAAATAGCTTACCGGTTAGCAAGCGCCCATCAGCTGTGCAAACTTGCCGATCACAGCAATGCTCCCGGCGACGCGGCAACAGTGGCGGCGGTATCCGTGTCCGTCTCGCTCGGTCACTGCTGCTTCTGAGTCCTGACGCCGGCCGAGGTGATCTGAAGAACAAGGAGCAGAGCAAATGGGGGAAGATCAATACTAAATGCGAAGCAGGTTCGGTGCGCAAATCAAACGAGAGGCTGAGTGAGTAAAGAAAACGGAGGAGAGCAGTCATGATTGCGGCGGGACGGTGCCCACGGCACGGGGAAAAGGCAACAGTGGGAAACAATTGGATTGCCCCCGAATGGACCCGGAAAAGGTTGGGGATCTTAAATGATCGCCATCGCAACGAACTCGATGCCACCCAGAAAAGGGGAGAGGGCAGCCAATGGCGGAAACAGAGCCTGAACGCGGAGGGGAGGCCAAGATCTTCTCGAGGAGAGGGGGGAATGAATAAGAAGTTTCAGCATCGATCTCCATTGCGTACCTTGCTCTTCTTCTTCTCCTCGGCTGCTGCCTCCTCTCGTGGAATGTCTACGGGGGAAGAGACAGATCCTCGTAGGCGCGCACGCGGCGGCGGGGGCGGCGAGATCACTGCGAAGACGACGCACGCGTCGGCCGCCGGAGCTATCTGCTGCCGCCGATTGAGCGGTAGGAACTGGCGAGTAGGAAAATTCTTTCCTTTTTTTCTTCTCCGCCAGAGGAGGATCGATCAGTGGGTGGAGGAAGCAGAGAGAGATGTGGTGTGGGGGCAGGAGCGGAAGGGGATCCCCGGATTCGCTCCCGGCCGTCTGATCCGCCCCGGAAATCGAGCGAATGCGGCAGCCAAAGCACGCGCACGCCGTCCCAGCAGCGCCTAGTCGCCCCAGTATTTATATAGCGATCGGTCGCCCCGCCCCGGCGCCGGGGAGGTCGGTCACGGTCAGGGTCAGCCGAGCTCCACCCGATCGGCGCCGTCCGTGTCGGCCGCGACCGCCAGGATGGACGCGTGGGCGTGGCACTGGCAACGGAGGCCATGGGACTGGCGGATTCGGGTGGGCCAGCCGCTGTCCCCGGCGCCACTGTGCACGCACGGCAGGGTACGTACTGCCGGAGTTGTGGAGGTGCGGGGCGTGTGCTATCGGCGGTCGGGATGAGGGGTGTCGGCGTGTCGTATCTGCCGGACACCCAGCGAGCCGACGTGCCGGCGCACCCTTGCTGAGTTTCATTTTTGTGCTCGTCGATACAAACTGGTTGTCGGGGAATCTGAGATCACGCCAAATCTATCGCCGTATGCATATACTCCGTACTTTTTTTTGCGAATAAATATACTCCGTACTAGGTGAGCATACAGTGTGCTAATCAGTTTTCTGCACACTGGGCTTAAAACTATCGTGCAACCTCTATTAGCAAATAACTGGGACGTGTCTAGGGAGCAAACGGAGGCTGGTTAGTCTAATCAAGCCCTCACTCTAAATATGAAAAGTTTGCACAAGGACGGACATTAAATGCACATTACTATAGTAACTATTTTTTTAAAAAAATTCATAACTCATACACCGTATATCGGAATTGTGATCCGTTTTCACTGTTGGTCCTCTCACGCCAAGATCTTCGAAACTAGATATCATTTATATATGTTTCGATAAACTTTTTTTAAAAAGCAACTTAGTGTTGTGGCAAAAGCAACTTAGTACAAAGAGTTGCTTACATTATTATTTTTGGTATTTTGCAGTACACTTATTGTGTAGGGGACAATTTACCATTGCAAAGTACAACTTAGCCAATGTGTGACAACAATAAAAGCGCCCCCAAAATACAACTTAACACATGTTTGAAGCAATAATTTGCCATCTTCGTGGAATCCGATGCTGCGAGGTACAACTCCACCTCGACCCAAAAATCAACTCTAGGGTATACAACTTAGCACAAGTGTGAAGCAACAATTTACTATCTACCTCGAACGTGTCTAATGAAATGTGTGAGTAAACAATTTATTGTATAAAAAATACAACTTACCTCCTACATGGAACAATAATACCGCCGAAAAATACAATTTAGCACATGTATAAAGAAATAATTTGTTGTATTTGTGGTAGCCACCACCACGAGTTAAAACTCCACCTCGAGCAAAGCGGATGTGGCTGGTGTTTTCTTGTTTCAGCATACAATTTTGCTTTGTTTCAATTACAACATAGTTGGTAAATGGATGTAACTCGGGATAAAAAGCAACATGTTGTTAGTGGTGTTTTAATTGCAGCCATGCCGGGGTATGCAACATAGCAATAGGTGGTATACAACTTAGCAATAGCGAGGTATCTAACTTAGCAATAGCGAGGTATCTAACTTAGCACTAGGCGGTATACAACTTTGCAATAACAGGGTATGCTGTATTGCACTAGGTGGTATACAACTTAGCAATAGCAGGTATCCAACTTAGCACTAGGCGGTATACAACTTAGCACCAGGATATGCAACTTAGCACTAGGTGGTATACAACTTAGCAATACCAGGGTATGAAACTTAACTTAGCAATAACAGGGTATGCAACTTAGCACTAGGTGGTCTACAACTTAGCAATAGTGGGTATGCAACTTAGCACTAGGTGGACTACAACTTAGCAATAGTGTGTATGCAACTTAGCACTAAGTGGTATACAACTCAGCAATAGTGGGTATGCAACTTACCACATGTGTGAAGCAATAATTTACGGTAACAAACATAACTTAACAAAGTGGTTTGAGAACAGGGATTAAACAACTTAGATTAAATGATGTAAACAACTTAAGTATGCTGAATAAGGTAACTTAATTAGAATCAGAATGAACTTAGTTAACGGGGATAAAAACGAGCAATTAACAACTTAATTAAGGGTATGAGTAACTTAGTTGCCGGGGATAATCAACTTAACCTTAGTGAAAGTGACTAGCAAGAAAAGTAGTGCATCATGTGTCTAGCGACATGCATCCAACCAGGCATGAAAAATACCAAAACAAATCGCCGCAGATCCGTGTAAATCATACATCTACGTTTAGTACTGCAATACAAACCTAAGATGATTTATACAATTAACAACACATGAAAAAAATCCCAGTATCTAGCTAACTAGAAACACCGTCCTAACAGTCTACATTGATATAATCATATTATCCTGTGGCGGAGCATGCAAATAAATATGAAGAGGTAAAGGAAATCAAGTCACATACAGAACCATGGTAAAACATAGACGACGTGGCCTCCAGCTCCAACCGAATTCAACATGTATTGCCACGGTTGTCGAATCAGGCAACTTGACATCATTCAGTGGGCAACATAATTTGTGGGGCTCGGTTAACAAATATGTAGCTGGTTTGGAGGCTCACCTTTTACACAACTCAACTGCAGCTAGTAGGCACCTTAGCATAGTTATGCAACTATAAATATTCTCTTGTTTTAGTGCACCTATTTTGACAGAGAAAAAGCTAGTATATCTCACAAAATCCATATTGTTGGTAGCATAAAAAATAGTAACAAATCCAAGCTACCTCACATAGGAATTCACTAAGCCCAATCTAACCAAAACTAGAAGGCTGGAAACTTAAGTGCCTAGTGCCATAGCACATTGACTCGCCGGGGTACTTGCCTCGTGGAAGAAATAAATACATTATGTAAAGGCATGCATCGAGTCAGAAGAATCCATCAGGTGAACCATGAACCACAGGTCTGCTCTTCAAGGTACAAGACAGTACGGGCGCTAGAACTCCAGCCCAAAGCCTTCCAGACCTTGCGCACATACCACGAGCACCGCGGCCGCTGTTGAGCGCATGAAGCTTATTAGAGACATTGTTTTCACTGAAATGAAAAACTCAGCTTCTCGTGTAGTGCCTGAGCTCTGAATAGAACTTCATTAACATCATCAGGACAGTTAAACCATTATATTATCCCTGCCCTCCTAGGCAAATCACAACTAAAACTATTTCAGTTCTCTGCATGTTGACTCCTGAATTTTATTCACATTGGAGTAGATACTCACCAAGTTCATCTTTTAGGCTCAATCGCATCCAATGGCTATTGAATTAAACACAATAAAACTAATCTAAACATACACCGAGCGCAATGCATATAGAAGTACAGATTATTCATTTATTTCTCGCATAGTTTCCACTGACAAGGAGATGAATTCACTCAGCAATCATCAAACGAACTGACCTTAAACCCACCTGAACTGAATATCCATCAGGCCCTACTCGGCGGTGGCCACTGCCTTGCAGAATCCCGAGATGTCGCTTCCTTCGGACCACTTCTCCCAGTTCCTCCAGTCAGCCTTCCTGTACTCGACTTGCGCCAGGGTGCCCGGGTCGATGCAGGTCGCGGTGATGTCGGCGCCGTCGGGATTGGACATCTGGATGTACAACGAGGATGGGGAGCAGAGCAGGAAGGAGGTCAACAATCCCCGGTGGTCCACCTCATATGGCTCCTGGCCACAGTGGGACGCAAGCGGAGGCCGGATGCGTCGTCCTCGTCGCTGCCGCGGTCGCTGGACGAGGAGCCCGGGTCCCCGGAAGGCAGCACCAGCAGAAGCCGATGGTTCCCCGCGCCATCCCCGAACAGGGACCATCGGCATCAGCGCAGTAGGCCCGGCGAATCAGGAGCCAGTGGCGAGGGGATCTCGGGCTTCACCGCCTCAGGCCGCTGTTCTGCCCCAGCTCTGACGGCCGCCGACGGTTGCACACGCCGGATCCATCGTCGTCGACGCAGCGCGGCTAGTGCGCTATGTAAGGGCCACCGACGCGCTTTCGGAACGAATTGCGGGACGCGGGTGTGATCGGGTGAAATCCAACGGCCAGGAAGCGAGGGCTCGGTGGAGCAAATCAGCCACCGTGCACTTTTTAGCACTTGGGAATAACTGACACAACTTTAACTATATGCACAATCCGAAGTCCGCTAGATACATCACTAGCTGCATCTCGAGTGGACTGCCGCAAACAGATTGAACATGCTCATTTTGTTTCCAATGGGCACGATGTAACGAAACCTAGCCTAGATGCCCGATGTAAACAGATTGGGAAGTGCGGAAAGACCAATTCCCAACCCGAAAATTGGGCTGGAAGTGTGTTGGAGCGGACACCACTGGTATCAGCTCGCGTCCACCTCTTCTACTTTTGAACGTGTCGCACACTAGTCACGCCCTCTCCCGCTACTCGCACCAGTAATTCACCGGTGTCGCTTCCAAGACCAAGACTGCAATGGAGGAAGTCGTTGGCACCATGGTCCCTGACCCTACCATCCACACCATGTTGCATAAAGACTTAACGTCGGCAAAGATGGCACCCAACTCCAAGAAACGACGCGCCCAGCGTGGTGGCACCGTGAAGGCAAGGGTAGCCGTAGTCGCCAAGAAGTAGGCAGAGCTCATCATGGGGGCAGGCCAATGCTAACATCAAAATCTTCGCCTCCCAAGTCGTCGTCGTGATTAAGGGAAAGGTGCTCAAGGCTAGCGGGGACGCCATGTGCCTCTTCGACAAGCTCGTTCACGTCTGCAGCCGCAAGACAGCATGTGCAACCACTTTCGCCTGCAGGGCCAACGGGGACGCCATGTGCCTTCTAGCATGTTCTGGCATCTCCTTCCTAGCCTGGTGGGTCGCAATATTCGTTGTCGGAGGTCATGTCCTTGCAGGGGCAGCCTTGTTGTGGCTTGCCTCGACCTCAGCCACTCTCTTATGGCATGTGATTCAGGCAAGGCAAGGGGCCACAAGTGATCCCGTTGCAGAACATGCATGTGCTCCGCAAGCTATTCGAGGGAATGCCAGGCCCGACGCCGGCCATCTCGGTATGGTTTCAACATCCATTTCCTTCGTCCATTTGCAATTGACAACAACTTTGTGATGTCCAATTATGAGTACGACTACTATGTTGAGAACACCGAGGCCTACATGCACTGCCTGATCAATGAGAACAACCAAATGGGACGATAGTCTCGGGACCGAGCAAGACACCCAATGACATGGGGTAACCACGACAATACCCATACATGATGGACTTGGGTTTTGGGAAAGAAGCGTCATGGTGGTTTCGATGGCGTACAAGCACGACACACATGGGACAAACAAGATTTTACCCAGCTTCAGGCCTTCAATGGAGAAACCCTAGGTGTTGCTTCTCTCCTTGTATTATGATGATCATTATTACAGGGAGTCACCAAGGTGGTGAAAGTGGTGTTGATCTAGCGTAGCTAGGGTTTGATGTATGTCAACCAAAAGGGGTCCTGAAAAGATTGGATTTTTATCGATCTAGATTCTTTTGGCAAGGAGATGAAGAAAAACGTAAATATAGATTAATGAAATGGAATATTATATGTAGGCCAAAACATCAAGGTGATCTTGGTATCGAAGTTTTAGAACTAAAAAACAAATGCCTACTCGGTAAATGGTTATTTAAATTATTGAATGAAGAAGGGGTCTGGCAGGAGTTGTTACACAATAAATATTTATCTCAAAAGACTCTCTCTAAGTTCAGGTTAAACCATCTGACTCTCCTTTCTGGAAGGGACTAATGCATGTGAAAGATGATTTCTTTGCACGAGGCCATTTTAAGTTAGGCGATGGTTCAACTGTTAGATTTTGGGAGGATGTTTGGTTGGGAGATAGAACGTTAGCACAACAATATCCATCTTTATATAACATAGTCCAACATAGAAATGTCTTGGTGGCCGATGTGTTATCTCAGGTATCTCTGAATATTCAATTTAGGAGGGTATTACATGGGAATAAATGGATTAAATGGATGGATTGGTTGCACTTTTGTAGACGTTTGATGAATGTTAGTCTTGAGGATCAAGATGATGTCTTTGTATGGAAACTTACAACCTCAGGCCTATTCACTGTTAAATCTATGTATGAAGATTTAATGAATGACCATACCCCTTTTTTACGTAAATATTTATGGAAACTTAAAATCCCGTTAAAGATCAAGATTTTCATGTGGTTTTTTAATCAAAAAGTTTTGTTAACTAAAGACAATCTTGCAAAACGAAATTGGAAAGGTTGTATGAAGTGCTGTTTTTGTGGTGCTCAAGAATCTATTGAACATTTATTTATAAGTTTTCCCTTTGCAAAACTGCTTTGGCGCATGGTGTTTTTCTCTTTTGACCTTCCACCTCCAACTAATGTTACAAATATGTTTGGCAATTGGTTAAATGGAGTTGATAAAAAAGCAAAGGATCGTATACGCATTGATGTGTCCGCTCTATGCTGATCAATATGGAGGTGTCGAAATAATATTGTCACTACAAGAGATCTGATATACTGTGACGAAAATCGTCATGACGGTGGTCCGTAACGTCACCGAATATCATAATGTGTGACGTTTTCCCCCTAGCGTCATGGACTCCCATAATCCGTGACGGCGGCGCAATCACCGTCACACATTACACCATTTTGTGACGACCAAGATAGATTTCATGACGAGTGTGGATGGGTCACAGAAAAATTATGATAGATAAAGGTGAGCTAGCAACTAAAATTAAGTCATATAATCTAACTATCTCTGAGACCGAAAACCGAACCATCGAACCAGGATCATAACGATTGAGAGTGTTTATAGTACTCCGTATTGCAAATAAGCTACCAACAGCTTGATTGTCTTTCGTATTACTTGCTCATTTTTTATACGCTGCTATCTCTCATATGGAGAGTGTAAGAAACCAATGTTTTAGGGAACATACAATGGGAAACGCTTAGATGGGTGCTTAAGCGAATTAAAATAAGGAGCAGGAAATTAGATTACCTCCTAAGCGCTCTGGCTGGCAACGCTCGGTGCTAATTTGGGTCGCTTGCGAAGTGGATAAGTGCTCCTCTCTGCGACGCGTCAACACGCTAGACGCTTCTAATTTTATGATAGAAAAATAAATAGTGCCCGACGGAAGAAAACGCCCATCCAAAATTTCCATTACTTAATATGTACAAAGTTGTACTAAATCTGAGTCAATTAAAAGAGACCGGAGGGAGTAGTACTATAGCTGCACTTGTGTTTAAGATTTTAAGTTCAACTTCACGGAGAATATTGCTCTGATGGCAGAGAACATGTGCCCGGAACATGTACGCATGTTTCAGAGAGATTTTCTCAAGTTGTACTGTATCTTTTTTTTACAGTCTTCAAATGAGATATTAAACTAAACTTGTACGGAATCCGACCCGGCCATCAATCCGTCCACCAGACTGCTTGCTAGCTTGGCTAGCTAAAGGATCTCGCTTCTTTCAGTATAATAATCATGCACTTTATACTGTTCGAAACAAAAGCCATAGCCTGGTAGCTCATATATTCTGATTATTTTCAGAATGGAGTATACCAATTTTCCCACAATAAAGATACGAGTTGTTTCCAAAGGATCCATTCACTTCAATATTTCCACCAAAAAATCTGTTTTCCCTCCACCCAAAATACATCTTTCCCTCCATTTCTTTTATTTTCGTGAAGTATTATATTCCCACCTATGAATCAGATGAAGTTTTTAGAACCTATCTAATCGTGCATGGAGTTAGCCGCCCGGTTCTCCTATTCTTCTGCCTCTCCCCCATTCTCTCCACGCATCAGATCGGAGGGCGCGATCTATCCGCCCCAGCAAGGTCGATCAGCTCCACCCTCCTCATCCGCAAGATCGACCACCGGCCTTGCCCGTGACCTTCTTCTCCGCGTCCCAACCCGCTCGAACGCCACTGATGTCCTCGCCGGCGGGATCGGAGCTACCGGCCTCACCCCCGATATCCTCTTGTGCGCCCATTCGCTGCTCCCTCCGACAAGTGGTGCTCCGTCCGCACCCACGAGAACGCCTACGCCCGCTAGAACGCCACCGCCCACACATGCTCGAACGCCTCTGCGCGAATGCCGCCGCCCTCCTCAAGGTAACAACAAACTTCTGTACTAGTGGAAACTGTACTCTGTGTATTGGTTGCTCTTGCCACCATCGTTGTTTCATACTAAGAGGTGTATTGCTTTGTCCTCTCCCCTGTGTTATGAGCCCTATATATCTGAGTAGATTAATTCCCCGTGTTGACAAAAGCCATGGAGATTAATTTCCTGCATATACTGAAAAAGCACCTTGGTACTCTCTTCCAGCAAATTAAATTTCAGCTCAAGAAAGTTTAGTTGCGCATGGTGTTGGTAGGTAAATGTGAATCCCCGTTTGGCTATTTCACGGATTTTGTAATGGACGTTGTAATGGGATACATTGTTTTCCTTTCCAAAAATTAAATAAGGCTGATTGGAGAAACTATTTGCAGGCAAGAAGACTGTAGACAATAACAAGACTTTTGGCTGGTGTTCTGAATCGTTAGACAGACACTAGAATAGATCATCAACAGGTATTCTGATTCGTCCATTATTTGTTGTTTAGTGTCTTGCAATATGCTTAAAGTATTCTATTCTGGGTGCATATTTCTCTTACTGAATTTAGTGAAGTTTATTGACTAGGAAAAACAACATTATGCATGCTTTTCTCATCAATCAATATATACATATATACTCATCCTTATTAATACCATCTAGTACAAGATGCCATGATGATATACCATTAGTTAGTACTAGTTGACAGCATACCAGCCATGATGAATTACTAAATCTCAACATATTTTTCAATTCTACACAGAGACTAGCATGCTATCAAATAAAATGTGTGGTCTAAAACTACTAAAATATGTCCTAAAACTAAATGCTTTTGAGGTGATAATCTATTTACATGATTTTCTCATTAAAGAGATAAAGTGATTCATGATATTGCTAGGAGGGTCAGGTAGACATGTACATGTGGCCTTTGTCAAATAACTTACTGTATGCTTATGATCATTGCTTTTCTAAATCTTACCATTATATGTTAACATATTTTGCTTCTAATGTTTCATGATATCCTTCTTCTCTAAGGTAGTACAATCATGCACGCAACTCTGGAGTATGAGAGAAACAGGTTGTCAAGGATTAAGAGGCAGAAAGGTGATGATGGTGGCAATGGCTCTGACTATGACCCAAATGATGATGAGGAGGCTGATGATACCGATGAGGTTTCTTGAGAAGAAGACGAGCATGAGCTAACTCTACATATGTCAAAGGAAAAAGGTACTATATCTTAGTGTCATATATAGTAGATAATGCCTTTCTTTCTACGATGTTCATGAACGTGTGTATATCATTGTTGAGCCACCAGACTGTTGGTTTTCCGATTAATGCTTTCCTTTCTTGCTGGTACATGGGTGTTGGTGAGCTAATAAACATTTTAAAGGGGAAAAGAGAGCAGGAATAGTCGATTTTAATTCCATTAAAAGAGAGTATCTACATACAATTTATAATTATTCTTGGCAGGTTTTTAACCATTCAAAAAGTATGCATTTAATTTCAAATATTATAATCATCTTTAGCTAACTAGAAGCAAGTGAATCATCTCCTATTGTTAAGTGGGATATTGTTTTGCAGTTCTTTAACGTGTTGCACACAAGAGTGTAGTACACATATGTTAATTAGCTGAATAGAGGCACACATATCTCTATTTTGGGTTTACACTTCGGTATATTGTTTTGACCATGTATGAGTCAATGTTGATTCACCGCCCTTCTTTCCCCAAATTGTTTGAATCGGGAAAAGCAACCTTCTACAAAGACGCAAGGAAGAAAGTATGCTCGGTCCAAAACCACAGTACCAGTACCACAAGGACAACAAGAGCGTCGGCATCTGGACTTAACCAGACTGAACAGACCTCACCAAACTTCGAAAGATAGTAACTCACCCCAGACCGATACAGAGATGCAACACTCTCAAGACATGACAAACACCTCTCACCAAATTGATAACACTGTTACACTATGAAGCCAAGGTATATGCAGTGTCATATCTTAGTACGTACTCTATGCTTTCTAGTTTCCATTTGAAATAATATATTCCTCATTCTCCGCTACCTTGTTACATAGATGCATTAGGATACTCTAATGGGCCAACTAATCCAAAAGCCTCAATGAGAGTCAAACGTAGACCAACATAGATGCATTAGGATATTCTAATGTATCCCTTTACTGTACTTGCAGTACAACATGTATATATACGTTCTTTATCTTTGTAGTGATAACATGTTTATTGTTTTAATATATATTCATTGCTACTTATAATACTAAAATTAATTTGCTTCATATAGGAAATCAGCGGCAGTGCACTGTATTTTCTACAGTTGGCTACTGCACATTTTTGGCAACTTTCATATTTGGAATACTAATTATATGAATTCCTACATCCTGTAGAAAAAAGTCAAGTACAACAATGATCACCCTAGTCTCATTGAGTTTTTCAGAGAAATGCATACCAATAGGAAGACGTGGTGTATGAGCGCCGCTGCCATTGAAGCTTATGTTAGATTTCTCTCTATTTTTGGTTACATGAATAACATTTGTTCCTAGCTGCTTTCTACATCGTTGGCTATTTTTGCTGTGACACTGATTGTTTATGTGTTGCCGGTGTTTGCTATGTCGTTGGCTGTTGTGCTCTTGGTTGTTTATGTGTTACTGGCTACTTGATAACTTCTTGTTGGTTGTTTGCTTCACGAAAGAAAATTATATTTTTTTTGCACGTGCTTATGGTTCTTACTATGCTTTTGCAAGTTTAATTGAATGTATCGCCTCGGCCTAAGCAACGATGCTTTTATTTTGCAGACTGGTATGGAAACGAAAAGGAGTGAAGCAGAACGAGAAGATGAGTAGCCAGTGTCTGGTACACATATTTTGGCGGAAGTTCTCAAAGAGCACAACTCCTTAAGCACCTTCCTCTCTACCATTGGGTACCAATCAAGATCTGGGAGGTCTAGCGCTTCCGAGAGTTAGAAGAAAAAAGTTGAACAACAAATTAGAAAGGCAATAGATGCAAGTGTGATGTACCAACAACAGTTAATCGAGAGAGGTAAAAACGCAAGAGACTGCACTTGAAGTGATACAAAGGAAGAAACAAGAAGAATTGGTGGCTATGAAGAAGATCCGAGAAGAAAAGAATAAGGGATTTCTATTTTCGTGCCCTCAGTTCCTTAGTTGTGCTCAGTTTTCCCCAGCTCCTTAGTTTTTCCTCAGTTTTCCCCAAGTGCTTGTTTGAAACCCGCTGAAGGCAGCTCAGACGGCAGGATTCCCGTTAAGTTGACCGCTCCGTGCTGACGTGTGGGGCCGCGTCGTGTGGGGCCGCGTCGCGTGGGGCTGGTAGAAAGGGACCGCGTGGGACAGGACGAGAAGCGTTTGGTTGCACGTGAGCAGGAGCTGGGTTTTTGTCTCTCTCGGCCCAAATTGACATTTTTAAGAGCACATTTTCCCCTCTTTCTCTCTCTGTCTTTTTCACCAAATTAGTATCAAATCTAGAGAAGCTTCTATTTCTGTCTTTCTTCAATATGGCAGCAAATCTAGTAGCAAATCTCTGGGGTTATTTATGCCTTTTGGCCCTTATTTTTTGCCCAATATGGCAGCAAATCTAGTAGCAAATCTAGAAGCTAGTATATGATAAATTCACAACAGCATTATCACAAAACTAAGTATAATACATAAACTGCATACAGCTGCCAAAAGCAGGCAATAACGTTGTTAATGTTCACGACAAACTAAGCTGAAAAATATACAAGACGCACGCAATGTATGGACAACAAGAAGATTAGGATGAATGAATTTGTTCTTCATTCCTCCTCATATATTTCTTCGTCGCTCCATTCGTGCATTTCCCCAAGGAAATATTCATTGAACTCCTTCCGTCCGCAGTGTGCGGCCAATACATCCTCCAAACGGTATGGCCTGTGTTCATTACTCATACCGTAGCTTCCTATTCTATCCACACGTACTGGCCACTCATCCCAGGCCTTTGTATCATGAGAGTACTCTCTGATATAACCCAAATCCGCGTAGTAGATGCAGCCAGGTCGAAGAGTCGGGTACACTCTGGTGTCGACAGAGATACACCGGATACAATTCACGAACAAGGCATGAAAGCCAATGTTACTGACCGGATGGAGAGAGCGGCTCTGAGTGTCCACACGGTACACCACAGGCGTGTTGTGCATCAACACAAGCAGCAGATCACCATCCGACTTCACAAGGTAGAACTTGTCACGTCCAAGTTCCGGAAATGAAATTAGTGTCTCCATCTTGACGAGTGTTCGCGCGCTGCTGCTTCGTATATTGGTGCACACTATTCTTCCGGACTCAAAATTGTCCGAAGCTATTGCATATAGTTCACCATTGAACGGGGTAATGCAACGCATACTATGGTTCTTGATCGAAAATCTTCCTTCTCCCCAATCTTCATATATATCCTTAGTTGGAGTGCTCTCATCGACCCAACCAAGTTCCTCCGGGTAATGTCCGCAAGTGAAGACCATAGTCGGGGAGTTGATTGCAGACGACCGAATCCGGAAAAACGAGTTGGCATCCGCGCCTCAAACATAGTGTTTGATGTCTTTGTGAGTGGGTTCGAAGCCGTATCTTGTGCGGCGGGTTCTTCCGGGCAAGCACGATGACGCCACGGGAAAAGCCGACGAAGTAGAATCTAAAATATATTGAAAAGATAACATTCAGCACTAAGATTGAAAATAAGATCTATGGTGACGCCACGGGAAAAGCCGAGGAATTTGAACCTTGCACGAACTGCAGATAGATCTATGGTGACGTAGCGGGATGTGCCGAGATGGAGGAAGGTGAACTCAGCGGCGCGTGGAAGGGCGTGGTGTAGCATGATCCATTCGTGCAGGTGCACGTCGGGATCGAGTAAACCCGAGCGCCAATTTCTACAGACTTGCCTCATAGCAGAGTAGCTTTGCACGTACTCCTCTTTCGCCAATAAGCATTCGCCGATCTTGTGAAGTGGTCCGTCAGCCGTGAGACCGGCCCAGTTCACGGAGGCGCCGCGCTTGGATGCGCCGCCCTCGGAGGCGACGGGCTCGGCGGCGACGGGCTCGGCGGCGACGGGCTCGGAGGCGACGGGCTCGGGGGCGATGGCCGCCGGCGCATTCTTCTTCTCCATCGCCGGCAGGGGAGGGCTCGTACGGCGGTTGGGGTTTTTGGAGAAGTTGATGGGACGTGAGAGGGGTGGTTTCGTGCGTGAGCGATAATGAGACGTACCGTGTGCGAGAGGGAGGGAGAGAGGGGCTTACGCGTCCTAAATGCGACCCGCGTCAACAATGGCACGTCTTCCACGTCCGCACCGCGACACGCGTCAACAATGGCACGTCTTCCACTTCGCACCGCAACACGCGTCCTCGAGTCTAACCCCGGAAATTTAGATATACTCGGGTATACCCTCGAGTCATATACTAGCATTTTTTGTATGCTCGGTTTTCACCTTGAGTGCTAATACTCGGCTAGTGCAATATACTCGGCTTTACCCTCAAGTGGCTGGTCAACAGAGAGTCAACAAATGGGATTAACTAGTTAAATGAGTTATTTAATGTGCAAAAAATTCCGAAAAAGAATGGCACTTACTCATGGAGTCTTTACCACAAATTTCCACTTCTCAAATCATAGATAAATCCTAGATAAATCAAGTTTCAGCACAAATTGCCACTTCTCAAATCACCTAGTAGCTATGAAGGTGCATGGTTTTCCATAATAAGCCCTACCCAAAACAGCTTTCCCCAAAACATACTTTGTCTGAATGAGACCATAATTTTCACACTCATGTAGATTTGTATTGCAAATAGTTTGAGGTAGGCCAAGATGGGTTTCATTGTACAAAACACGCATTTTCCATTTTTTAAATCTCATATTTGAATCCCTTAGTCCGTTTACTACTCACTTGCCCTTGGTTTCTTGATACTACTCAGCTTTGCCCTCTCCCTTCACAAACTCTCACGGACGCCCAACATTGCCCCGATTAGTCTAGCCCATGTCACGCGGATCGTGCCCGACGACCGTTGATCGTATGATCTAACGGGCAGGATAACCCCTATCTCTCTCTCCGGTCGGGGCCACCACCCTCTCTCTCTCTCTCGTCGTCGGTTAGCTTCACGCAAAGTTTGGTTTTCTCGCATTATTTTTCACGAGCTAAATTATAAACTCTTTTTAGGCATTACTTTTCACGCAAAAAATGATAAACCATCACCGATTTGTTGTAGCCATTACTTTTCACGCAAAAAAATGATACACCATCACCCATTTCTTGTACCCATTACTTTTCACGCAAAAAACGATAAATCATCACCGATTTGTTGTAGCCATTACTTTTCACGCAAAAAATGATACACCATCACCCATTTCTTGTAGCCATTACTTTTCACGCAAAAAACGATAAACCATCACCGATTTGTTGTAGCCATTACTTTTCACGCACAAAAATGATACACCATCACCCATTTCGTGTACCCATTACTTTTCACGCAAACAACGATAAATCATCACCGATTTTGTTGTAGCCATTACTTTTCACGCAAAAAATGATACACCATCACCCATTTCTTGTAGCCATTACTTTCCACGCAAAAAATGATAAACCATCACCGATTTTTTTGTAGCCATTACTTTTCACGCAAAAAATGATACACCATCACCCATTTCTTGTAGCCATTACTTTCCACGCAAAAAATGATAAACCATCACCGATTTTGTTGTAGCCATTACTTTTCACGCAAAAAATGATACACCATCACCCATTTCTTGTACCCATTACTTTTCACGCAAAAAACGATAAACCATCACCGATTTCTTGTAGCCATTACTTTCCTTTTAGGCATTACTTTTCACGGTAAAATGATAAACTATACCCCCACAACGGTCGTCTCCTCCTTAATTTATTGTGTATAAACCCCCACAACGGTCATCTCCTCCTTATTTTATTGTGTAAACCCCTACAACGGTCATCTCTCCCTTATAAACACCCACACGGCCATCCCTTGTGTCAATAGGTTCTGCCTCTCTCTTCTTCGTTCACATACACTTTATCCATTGCCATGGCTTCCACGTCTCGGACGCGGACCGGAAGGGGAAGGGGAAGGGGAAGGGGAAGTGGATCATCATCATTGCCACCACCACCGTCAACACTGCCATTGATCATAGAGGAGTTCTTCATCGTCGTCTATGAAGACCCTTTGGTCAAGAAGGTACGTACGCGTTCCCACATATATGATGCATGTGATTAATTATGGGCATGTTCTAAAAAACCTTTAATTTCAAGGGTTCCCTAATTTCAAACGATCGGCGCTCGATCTCTTTGCAGGAACTCCCAAAAAAATTGCGGACTATCTTGACGGCAAGGAGCCGGCTAAGGTGTATCTGCGAGCAGCTGATCGCGGTCCTCGTCTCCGGACCGTGGAGGTCCTATTTGACGGACAAGGCCGGATGTACCTCGACAAGGGCTGGGAGAAATTCGCCATCGCGCACGGTGTGGATTTCGGCTGGTTCGTACACTTCAAATATGAAGGCGATGATGTGCTCACAGTGAAGGTGTTCGACGGAACAATGTGCAGGAGGTACTACTACTCGGACGACGAAGATACCGACGATGAAAGCGACGACGACGTGAAGCCATGCATCCATCCCCTTTAGATAATTAAGGGGATTATGACCAAGAATATATATGTAGCTTCATATGCATCGATTTAGAGATCTAGCTATTTTCTATATATTATGCATGTAAAAAATAACATCGCATTTCCACTATTATTCGAGCACCACATCCTCCAAACGATGCCGATGCCGATGCCGATATCGGCATGGTCAGAACGGCTATGCTCTCCGCCACTCGCTAGGTCAACGTCGGGATGCACAATGTTTAGCATAAGAGTCACTTTAGATTAAGCTGCGAAAATAGTCACGTGCCATGGGCTGAGGCGGCCCCTACGGAGCGGCTCTATATTATATTCTCTAAATAAAATAGACGACCACAGCGGTCATTGGCTGCGGAGGCCCCACGGAGCGGCAATATATAATTTTCTATAAATAAATAGACGACCCACTGGTCATTGGCTGCGGCAGCCCCATAGAGCGGCCCCATTTGTCATTGGCAGCACCGCGTATACAATCGGGAAATAAAACGGCCCACGCGTCAGCGGTAGATGGATCCACCCGTCGGCACGAGACGGTCGGTGATGGCGTGTATTTCACACGTTCGTTGGGCAACCCCAAGAGGAAGGTATGATGCGCACAGCAGCAAGTTTTCCCTCGAAAAGAAACCAAGGTTTATCGAACCAGGAGGAGCCAAGAAGCACATTGAAGGTTGATGGCGGCGGGATGTAGTGCGGCGCAACACCAGAGATTCCGGCGCCAACGTGGAACCTGCACAACACAACCAAAGTACTTTGCCCCAACGAAACAGTGAGGTTGTCAATCTCACCGGCTTGCTGTAACAAAGGATTAACCGTATTGTGTAGAAGATGATTGTTTGCAGAGAAAATAGTAAAAACAAGTATTGCAGCAGATTTGTATTTCAGTATTAAAGAATGGACCGGGGTCCACAGTTCACTAGAGGTGTCTCTCCCATAAGATAAAAGCATGTTGGGTGAACAAATTACAGTCGGGCAATTGACAAATAGAGAGGGCATAACAATGCACATACATGACATGATAAGTATAGTGAGATTTAATTGGGCATTACGACAAAGTACATAGACCGCCATCCAACCGCATCTATGCCTAAAAAGTCCACCTTCGAGGTTATCATCCGAACCCCCTCCAAGTATTAAGTTGCTAACAACGGACAATTGCATTAAGTATGGTGCGTAATGTAATCAACAACTACATCCTCGGACATAGCGCCAATGTTTTATCCCTAGTGGCAACAAGCACAACACAACCTTAGAACTTTCGTCACTCGTCCCGGTGTCAATGCGAGCATGAACCCACTATCGAGCATAAGTACTCCCTCTTGGAGTTAAAAGTAAAAACTTGGCCGAGCCTCTACTAGAAACGGAGAGCATGCAAGATCATAAACAACACATGTATAATAACTTGATAATTAACATGACATAGTATTCTCTATCCATCGGATCCCGATAAACACAACATATAGAATTACGGATAGATGATCTTGATCATGTTAGGCAGCTCACAAGATCCAACAATGAAGCACAATGAGGAGAAGACAACCATCTAGCTACCGCTATGGACCCATAGTCCAGGGGTAGACTACTCACTCATCACTCCGGAGGCGACCATGGCGGTGTAGAGTCCTCCGGGAGATGAATCCCCTCTCCGGCAGGGTGCCGGAGGCGATCTCCTGGATCCCCCGAGATGGGATCGGCGGCGACGGCGTCTCAGTAAGGTTTTCCGTATCGTGGCTCTCGGTATTGGGGGTTTCGTCACGGAGGCTATTTGTAGGCGGAAGGGTAGGTCAAGAGGCGGCACGGGGGCCCCACACCACAGGGCCGCGCGGCCAAGGGGGCCGCGCCGCCCTATAGTGTGGCCCCTCCGTGGCCCCTCTTCGTCTCTCCTTCGGACTTCCGGAAGCTTCGTGAGAAAATAGGCCCCTGGGCTTTGATTTCGTCCAATTCCGAGAATATTTCGTTACTAGGATTTCTGAAACCAAAAACAGCGAAAAACGAGCAATCGGCACTTCGGCATCTTGTTAATAGGTTAGTTCCGTAAAATGCACGAATATGACATAAAGTGTGCATAAAACATGTAGGTATCATCAATAATATGGCATAGAACATAAGAAATTATCGATACGTCGGAGACGTATCAAGCATCCCCAAGCTTAGTTCCGCTCGTCCCGAGCGAGGTAAAACGATAACAAAGATAATTTCTGAAGTGATATGCCATCATAACCTTGATCATACTATTTGTAAACATATGTAGTGGATGCAGCGATCAAAACAATGGTGATGACATGAGTAAACAAGTGAATCATAAAGCAAAGACTTTTCATGAATAGTACTTCAAGACAAGTATTAATAAGTCTTGCATAAGAGTTAACTCATAAAGCAATAAATCAAAGTAAAGGTATTGAAGCAACACAAAGGAAGATGAAGTTTCAGCGGTTGCTTTCAACTTGTAACATGTATATCTCATGGATAATAGTCAACATAGAGTAATATAACAAGTACAATATGCAAGTATGTAGGAATCAATGCACGGTTCACACAAGTGTTTGCTTCTTGAGGTGGAGAGAGATAGGTGAACTGACTCAACATAAAAGTAAAGAGAATGGTCCTTCAAAGAGGAAAGCATCGATTGCTATATTTGTGCTAGAGCTTTTATTTTGAAAACATGAAACAATTTTGTCAACGGTAGTAATAAAGCATATGAGTTATGTACATTATATCTTACAAGTTGCAAGGCTCATGCATAGTATACTAATAGTGCCCGCACCTTGTCCTAATTAACTTGGACTACCGGATCTTTGCAATGCACATGTTTTGACCAAGTGTCACAATGGGGTACCTCCATGCCGCATGTACAAAGGTCTAAGGAGAAAGCTCGCATTTTGGATTTCTCGCTTTTGATTATTCTCAACTTAGACATCCATACCGGGACAACATGGACAACAGATAATGGACTCCTCTTTTATGCATAAGCATGTGGCAACAATTATTATTCTCATATGAGATTGAGGATATGTGTCCAAACCGAAACTTCCACCATGAATCATGGCTTTAGTTAGCGGCCCAAAGTTCTTCTCTAACAATATGCATGCTCCAACCATGAAGGTGGTAGATCTCTCTTGCTTCGGACAAGACGGACATGCATAGCAACTCACATGATATCCAACAAGAAATAGTTGATGGCGTCCCCGAAACATGGTTACCGCTCAACAAGCAACTTAATAAGAGATAAAGTGCATAAGTACATATTCAATACTACAATAGTTTTTAAGCTATTTGTCCCATGAGCTATATATTGCAAAGGTGAATGATGGAATTTTAAAGGTAGCACTCAAGCAATTTACTTTGGAATGGCGGGTAAATACCATGTAGTAGGTAGGTATGGTGGACACAAATGGCATAGTGGTTGGCTCAAGGATTTTGGATGCATGAGAAGTATTCCCTCTCGATACAAGGTTTAGGCTAGCAAGGTTATTTGAAACAAACACAAGGATGAACGGTAAAACAAAACTCACATAAAATACATATGGTAAACATTATAAGACTCCATACCGTCTTCCTTGTTGTTCAAAACTCAATACTAGATGTTATCTAGACTCTAGAGAAACCAAATATGCAAACCAAATTAGCAAGCTCTAAGTATTTCTTCATTAATGGGTGCAAAGTATATGATGCAAGAGCTTAAACATGAGCACAACAATTGCCAAGTATCACATTACCCAAGACATTTATAGCAATTACTACATGTATCATTTTCCAATTCCAACCATATAACAATTTAACGAAGGAGAAACTTCGCCATGAATACTATGAGTAGAACCTAAGGACATATTTGTCCATATGCAACAGCGGAGCGTGTCTCTCTCCCATAAAGTGAATGCTAGGATCTATTTTATTCAAACAAAACAAAAACAAAAACAAACCGACGCTCCAAGCAAAGTACATAAGATGTGGCCGAATAAAAATATAGTTTCGGGGAGGAACCCGATAATGTTGTCGATGAAGAAGGGGATGCCTTGGGCATCCCCAAGCTTAGACGCTTGAGTCTTCTTAATATATGCAGGGGTGAACCACCGGGGCATCCCCAAGCTTAGAGCTTTCACTCTCCTTAATCATATTGCATCATACTCCTCTCTTGATCCTTGAAAACTTCCTCCACACCAAACTCGAAACAACTCATTAGAGGGTTTGTGCATAATAAAAATTCACATGTTCAGAGGTGACACAATCATTCTTAACACTTCGGACATTGCATAAAGCTACTCGGACATTAATGGATCAAAGAAATTCATCCAACATAGCAAAAGAGGCAATGCGAAATAAAAGACAGAATCTGTCAAAACAGAACAGTCCGTAAAGATGGATTTTATTAGGCCACCAGACTTGCTCAAACGAAAATGCTCAAATTGAATGAAAGTTGCGTACATATCTGTGGATCACTCACGTAAATTGGCATAATTTTCTGAGTTACCTACGAGAGAATTAGACCCAGATTCGTGACAGCAAAGAAATCTGTTTCTGCGCAGTAATCCAAATCTAGTACTTACTTTACTATCAAAGACTTTACTTGGCACAACAAAACATAAAACTAAGATAAGGAGAGGTTGCTACAGTAGTAAACAACTTCCAAGACACAAATATAAAACAAAGTACTGTAGCAAAATAACACATGGGTTATCTCCCAAGAAGTTCTTTCTTTATAGCCGTTAAGATGGGCTCGAGCAGCTTTAATGATGCACTCGCAAGAAATAGTATTTGAAGCAAAAGAGAGCATCAAGAGGCAAATTCAAAACACATTTAAGTCTAAAATGCTTCCTATGCATAGGAATCTTGTAAATAAACAAGTTCATGAAGAGCAAAGTAACAAGCATAGGAAGATAAAACAAGTGTAGCTTCAAAAATTTCAGCACATAGAGAGGTGTTTTAGTAACATGAAAATTTCTACAACCATATTTTCCTCTCTCATAATAATTTTCAGTAGCACCATGAGCAAACTCAACAATGTAACTATCACTTAAAGCATTCTTATCATGAGTCTCATGCATAAAATTATTACTCTCCACGTAAGCATAATCAATTTTATTAGTTGTAGTGGGAGCAAATTCAACAAAGTGGCTATCATCATATATAGGAGGCATATTGTAATCATAAAAGAAAATTTTCTCCTCAATGCTTGGGGGACTAAAAAGATCATGCTCATCGAGCCAGCTTCCCCAAGCTTAGAATTTTCCATAGCATTAGCAACAATGGTGTTCAAAGCATCTATAGTAATAACATTCCCATTAGCATGCATATAAAGTTCCATGGGTTTTTTAATTCTCTCTTCAAACACATCATGTCCTAATTCAAGATAAAGTTCATAAAGATCTCTCATATTTTTGTTGTTTTCCATTATGCTTAACTAGTGAAATAAAAACATGCATGATATTAAGTAAAGTAAAACAAGTAACTAATTTTTTTTTGTGTTTTTGATATAGAGTGCAAGACAGTAAATAAAGTAAAGGTAGCAACTAATTTTTTTTGTGTTTTGATATAAGTGCAGCAAACAAAGTAGTAAATAAAATAAAGCAAGACAAAAACAAAGTAAAGAGATTGAGAAGTGGAGACTCCCCTTGCAGCGTGTCTTGATCTCCCCGGCAACGGCGCCGTAAAAATATGCTTGATGGCGTGTATTTCACACGTTCGTTGGGCAACCCCAAGAGGAAGGTATGATGCGCACAGCGAGCAAGTTTTCCCTCGAGAAAGAAATCAAGGTTTATCGAACCAGGAGGAGCCAAGAAGCACGTTGAAGGTTGATGGCGGCGGGATGTAGTGCGGCGCAACACCGGAGATTCCGGCGCCAACGTGGAACCCGCACAACACAACCAAAGTACTTTGCCCCAACGAAACAGTGAGGTTGTCAATCTCACCGGCTTGCTGTAACAAAGGATTAACCGTATTGTGTAGAAGATGATTGTTTGCAGAGAAAATAGTAAAAACAAGTATTGCAAGCAGATTTGTATTTCGAGTATTAAAGAATGGACCGGGGTCCACAGTTCACTAGAGGTGTCTCTCCCATAAGATAAAAGCATGTTGGGTGAACAAATTACGATCGGGCAATTGACAAATAGAGAGGGCATAACAATGCACATACATGACATGATAAGTATAGTGAGATTTAATTGGGCATTACGACAAAGTACATAGACCGCCATCCAACTGCATCTATGCCTAAAAAGTCCACCTTCGAGGTTATCATCCGAACCCCTCCAGTATTAAGTTGCTAACAACGAGACAATTGCATTAAGTATGGTGCGTAATGTAATCAACAACTACATCCTCGGACATAGCGCCAATGTTTTATCCCTAGTGGCAACAACGACAACACAACCTTAGAACTTTCGTCACTCGTCCCGGTGTCAATGCGGGCATGAACCCACTATCGAGCATAAGTACTCCCTCTTGGAGTTAAAAGTAAAAACTTGGCCGAGCCTCTACTAGAAACGGAGAGCATGCAAGATCATAAACAACACATGTATAATAACTTGATAATTAACATGACATAGTATTCTCTATCCATCGGATCCCGACAAACACAACATATAGAATTACGGATAGATGATCTTGATCATGTTAGGCAGCTCACAAGATCCAACAATGAAGCACAATGAGGAGAAGACAACCATCTAGCTACTGCTATGGACCCATAGTCCAGGGGTAGACTACTCACTCATCACTCCGGAGGCGACCATGGCGGTGTAGAGTCCTCCGGGAGATGAATCCCCTCTCCGGCAGGGTGCCGGAGGCGATCTCCTGGATCCCTGGAGATGGGATCGGCGGCGACGGCGTCTCAGTAAGGTTTTCCGTATCGTGGCTCTCGGTACTGGGGGTTTCGTCACGGAGGCTATTTGTAGGCGGAAGGGTAGGTCAAGAGGCGGCACGGGGGCCCCACACCACAGGGCCGCGCGGCCAAGGGGGGGGCCGCGCCGCCCTATAGTGTGGCCCCTCTTCGTCTCTCCTTCGGACTTCTGGAAGCTTCGTGAGAAAATAGGCCCTGGGCTTTGATTTCGTCCAATTCCGAGAATATTTCGTTACTAGGATTTCTGAAACCAAAAACAGCAGAAAACAAGCAATCGGCACTTCGGCATCTTGTTAATAGGTTAGTTCCAGAAAATGCACGAATATGACATAAAGTGTGCATAAAACATGTAGGTATTATCAATAATATGGCATAGAACATAAGAAATTATCGATACGTCGGAGACGTATCAGTCAGCGAGGAACTGACCTCACGGTAACGGTAAGGCCTCTGACCTGACGGCAACCCGCGTCTTCGAGGGGTTTCAAACTAGAGGGAGGGGAAAACTGAGGAAAAACTAACGAGCTGGGGAAAACTGAGTACAACTAACGAAGCAGGGGCACGAAAATAGAAATCCCAAAGAATAAAGCATACGAGAAGAAGTAAGAGGAACAAGACAATCTTATTAGCTTCCTCTTACGGAGGCATGCAACCCAGAACTACACACCATAGATGATGGTGCACGGACGCAATCATTAGTAGGTGGTGCTATTCTACCATCAACTTAGTTTGCTCGTTCTTAGTTATGTCAATTTTATAGTGCAACTTAAGAACTTATTTAGCTATGTAGGACGATATTTGGCTGTGAGATGATATCTGCTTGTGAGCAAGATATAGATTTCAATGACATTTGAGTATATGTTGTCATAGGCATGCAAAATTAATTTTGATTCATAATGTAATTTATATTAAATTTAGAAATTATTGCAAGCAATAATAAAAAATTAAATAAAAATAAATTCTTATAGCATACAAAAAATGATTCTAGAAAATCATACCTACAAAACATTTAAAAAATAAATTTTATTATCGAATTAAATATTTAGTTTTTAAAAAATAAAATAAAAATAATTGTAAAATAAAAATAAAAAATTCGAAAAACCAGGAATATTTCTAAATTAATGAAATGACATCAGATATGATGTCATTCACATCCGTGAAACTAATGCGTGACGTTTCCTAGCCATAGGATGGTCTCCTACGTGCTGACATCACATATGACGTCATCCATATTCGGTGACGTTTTCTGGCGTGCCGCGTCACTAGAGAGTAATCTGTGACGGGGATTCCGTGACGATGCTTGTGACGCTCAAACTACGTCACACAGGGGTCTTCCGTGACGTTTAATGCTATTACATGACGTTTTGAGCTCGTCACAGTATATCAGATCTCTTGTAGTGTGTGTTTAACAACTCAACTTCTTTCAATATTATGCAGGTTATCCATATGGTTGTGCACCGGGTGCAACAATGGGCGTTACTCCTTCCTCATGACCGCGTTTATAGATACTGGATGCAACCATCTCCAGACGGTCGCACAGGGTATCTTGTCCCAGACTGGATGGTGTCACACTAGTCGACTACAGGATGCTTAGTTCGTCTAGTTTTCCGAGTGATATGTTTTTTGCACGGTTGGTTTATGTATCGATCAAGTGTATTTCGTGAATTCTGTACAACATACTTTTGTTGAGATTGAGTATTAATAATAAAGACCGTGTGCATCATCATGATGCAGAGGCTGGGGTCATATTTCCTTTTTGAAAAAAATGTCTCTCTTGTCTCTCCTCGCCTGGCGGCCCCTCCTCACTTTTATAGACGAGGAAGTCCACCTTCTTGGTCTCTATCGTGGCCTTGAACGAGGGGGTCTGGTCGGAGATCTACTTCTTGGTGGTCTGCATCTCAAACGGATCCACCACGGCGTTGTACCCTTGCAGCTCCTCGCCAGAAATAACGGACTATGCAAATGCGGCTTCGCCTTCTTCGCACACTTGAGTCTTCTTGAAATCTCCGGATACAGTGATCATACATTTTCTTATGTAATGGGTAACCAATCCACTCGTTGGGAGTTTTCATCATACAGTAGGCATGTTATATAACTGGTAGAGCACTGCGGAGACGAGTGCCAAGCCGATAGATGAGATCTAAGGGCTTATCTTTGTTTCGTGGACGCAACATCCACATTTAGTTTCGTAGCGGATGCGATCCGGGAAGTCGAGTAGGTGTGGACTCGACACTCGATGTCATATAGGTTGGAATGCTTTAATTTTAGCTGGACTCCATAAGTTTTAGGAAGCTTCATTTTTATTGGTTGCTCGACCAGCGGACCAGCGCTCCCGGTGGGAGTAGCCTCCGAGTCTATGGGCAGGTGCTTGCAGCTGTGCTTAGTCCACTGTTCAAATACCAATTTAGGGACGCGAGAACACCCTGTTCGGCTCCTCTGCCTCCCGGGTCGCTCGCGCGGGCGACTCCGGAGGCAACCACCCCAAACCCTAAAACCAAACCGAGCTCTCCTGCTCCCTGGCCGCCGCCGCCGGCGGCGGTGGTGGCGGCGCCCGGCCGCCAAAGGCGGGGGGGTGTGTGTGTGGCGCACCCTGACGGAGCTCCTTCGCGCGGAGGGGCGACGTCGCGCGGGTCGCGCGGGCTGCGAGGCGGCGTGGTGTAGGGCGGGGAACGGAGGCGGCGCACGGCGGCGCGGCGCGGAACTCCTGCTGGTGGCGGTGGCGGTGGCGGCGCGCCTGCAGGCGGCGGCGCTCGGGCCCGATCTGGGCCTGACCTGGGCCGTGCGGGCCGCAGCCGTGGCGCTCCGCGACGACGCTAGCTGCGGGGCTGGCTTCCCCTTCTTCGATCCCCCTCCTCCTGGCCGTCGCTGGTGGAGGACGTTGGACGTGCGGGCATGCGAGCAACGGCCCTTTGGGCGATGACTGCTCTGCTCTGCCCCGACGGATCCCAGCAGCGGTAGCTGCGGGCCGGCGCGGCGGCGCCTGCGCTGGCCGGTGCCCCTCCTCCTGCGACGTTTCTAGGCTTCCTCCGAGTGTCGGTCTACTCCAGCAACCTTCATCACCACCTCCGGTCTGCCCCTGCACCATTGAAGGTCATGTTCGTGGGTCGGGGCAAAATCCCCGCGTGGCAAACGACGCCCGAGGGTGCCGTTACCTTCTTGGAGGCGTTGGCATGACCCCCACCAGACTTCCTCCTCAAGCATCGGGGGAAACCCTAGGTCTAGCCTGCTGGACCGAGCAGCGGTGGCGTCTCAGCGATGTTCCCCTCTTGAGGGCGCTGCTTTGGCTGCAAGTGGAGTATTGGTTGCTGCAGCTGGATGTTGGTGATGCGTCGCTACAGCGTAGACTGCTTCACAAGGCATGGAAATCCAGGGCGCTGTGTATGCCAAAGCCGACGCCTCCCGATGATTGCTACACCAGTTCCAGCTAGGCCCTGCCTCCCACTTGCCGACTCTCTTGGCACATGATGGGTGTGAGGTACGTTGGCCTGGGCAGTCTTGGAGTTGCAATCGTCCTTGGAAGAGTCTGGCAACGGCGGTGTCGCTGCCCTGTTGTCCCAAGTCTGAATGCCTCACCATTCTTGGTTGGAGGCAAGGCTAGGCGAGGCCTAATGTTGTTGCGGTCTGTAGTCGAGGGCATCTCATTACCAAGTTGTAGTCGCTTGGTGAGGACGGTCGTGTGTGTGTTGTGTGTGTGTCCCTCCTTCTGGAGGTTGTACTCCCGTTGTCTTCTTCATGTTCAATGAAATGAAACCCAACATCTCTTGCGTTTTCTCGAAAAAATAGCAATTTAGCGTAGCATAGTGTTCTAGGTGGAAGTTCAACTTAACAGCCTCCAGCCTTCACTATAGTACCGATATATCAAACAATGTTTTCAAAGTAAAGACAAACTTTGTGAGCCTGATTGTTGACATTCTTCCAATATATGGCCCAGCCCATTAAATATTTTTCAAGAACTAATGAAAATCCCATAGACCCAATGGCGTATTCATACAAGCCAAGAGGTGGGACAAAAGCTCAGTTTTTGTGAAGCGCTTTTGTGATCATGTACGGAAGAGTGGCGATAAAGTTTTTGTGAAGCGCTTTTGTGAAACTACTGACTTCATCACGGACGCGGACGAGTTCTTTCCTGAAAATGATTTCTTCCCCAGCATCAGTAGTCTCTACGGGGACATAGGCGACAACACCAACAACGCGAATGGATCTTCTTCTGTTGTCCTGTATGTAATCCTAATTCTTCTAGTTGAGATCATGCTGCGATTCCTTATTTTAGCGTCATGCTTAGAATTGTTTATACCATACTATCTGATAGAAGAGATGTCTAGTTTGTTTCCTTTATTTATATCATGCTTTGTCTACTTCGTTTTTATTAAATCTTGTGAAAAAATTATTATATTTCCAACAACCACAACCATGTTAGATAATACCAGCGATGAGGGCGATGCGGCCATGGATGAGAGTACAGGGTAGTAGTACCTAGCAGGATCCTAGTAATTCCTCCTGGGTTCTCTTGCCATTGGTAGATCTAGAGCAGAATCAATTCTCCCGTAGCTAGTCATAGAGGCCATGATCTAAAGAGAGCCAAAACTAAATCTCACAAAAACACATGAACTTGCTTCCATTATCTGGCAGTCGTCCCACATGATTACATGCCCCATGCTCTCACCTTTTTAACTGTCTTACTTCTCATTCACAGCTCAAGCAGGGGCATAAAACGTTGCCTTTGGCAATACGGCAGTGCCACACATACTCGATTAAGCTCGATCTACGGACGCGTAGTTTCTCGAGAGGCTTTGCAAAAAGAGGCGTTGCTAAGTGCTAACGTTAGACCCGAGCACTAAAGCTAAAGATAAAAGCGGTGAAGTTAGTAGTGGGCTAGTGGCTGAATGATAGTTTCTTGAGAATAGGAAAAAAGAAGGGTTGCCATGGGATCGAGGCCAGGGCCGACATCGTAACTTGACATCGCCGGTATGGCCAGCGCAAAGCGCCATGAACATCAAACAGTACTGGTAACATTATTAAAAGTTCGTTTTTTTTCCTTTATCTAGAACATTCTTATGTTCCAATGAGATTCTGATAGAAACTATTAGTATGTGTTGCAACTGCATATAGAAAGCATTTCACTTTGAACCACATGTTTGGGAGTGTCAATGGGAACAGAAGTTTCCTTTGGTCACGGTGACCTAACTAGGATATGTCTGATCATACACCTTTATTGATTGATACGGGCCGACATGCTCATCTCAGAAATAAGGATCACTTCTTATTTGAACTATCTTGGTTTCGTCAAGAAAGTTTTTATGAGATGGTGAAAGCTGAATGGGAAGCTGTGACTTATGGTGATTCACCTATTGACAAATGGCAAAAAATAAGTAGACATCTCCTACGTTTTTTAAGAGGATGGGCTAAAAATTTAAGTGTCAAGTATAAGAAAGAGAAAGAGCATCTTTTGGCCACTATTAATGATTTAGATTTAAGGCCGAATGTGCTTCCCTTAGCTCTGCCGAGAGGGTTTGGTTAAGGGAAGCAAATGAAAAATTAACATTTCTTAGGAGGGATGAAGAGATAAAATAGGCTCAAGAGGGAGGAAATAATACAAAATATTTCCATTTGATTGCAAATGGTAAACATAGAAAGAAGATGTTTTCCAGCTCGAACAAGATGAAGGAACCATAGTGGGAGAAGAAAATTTCAACCTTTATATCACGGAATATTATAACAAGCTATTTGGAGATCTTTCACGTACCCCCAGGCTTTACTATGTTCGAAGATACTAATCAAGATATACCGCAACTAACTACTGAGCAAAATGACATTCTGACTTCATCTTTCACGGAGAAGGAAATTCATGATGCCATTTTTGAGATGGAGTTAAATAAGGCTCCAGGGCAGATGGGTTTCCCGCAGAGTTTTACCAAAAGTTTTGGGATGTCATCAAGGTTTGATTTGACGGCATTGTTCAATCAATTGCAAATGCAGCCTTGCAATTGTTTAAGTTGAACTTTCGAGTTATCACGCTCCTACCCAAAAAAATAAAATGCGGCATAAATTCAGCAATATAGACCTATATGCTTACTTAATGTGAGCTTTAAGATTTTTACTAAAGTGGCCACTAATCGGATTACTATGATTGCCCAAAAGGTTGTCAGGCCATCTCAGTCGGCATTCATGCCTGGAAGACATATCCTTGAGGGAGTTGTCGTGTTACATGAAACACTATTCATGAGCTTCATCGGAAGAAAAAGGATAGCATTCTTTTAAATTGACTTCGAGAAAGCATATGATAAAGTCAAAAGTCCTTTTATGCAACAAGCTTTGAGAATGAAAGGTTTTGTGCCACAGCGATGTAAATTAGTTGAGCAATTTGTTCAAGGTGAAAGGGTGGGCATAAGGGTCAATGATGATATTGGGCATTATTTCCAAACTAGAAAGGGTATACGGTAGGGTGATTTGTTATCTCAATTGCTTTTCGACATTGTTGTAGAAATGTTGGCCATCTTAATAGCAAGGGCTAAATAAGATGGTCAGATATGCGGTCTGATACCTCATTTGGTTGACAGACGGGTCTCAGTTCTGCAATATGCTGATGACAATATATTGTTTATGGAGCATGATTTAGAGAAAGTGATCAATATGGAACTTACCCTATCTTTCCTAAAGATAAATTTTCGCAAATGTGAAATCTTCTGCTTTGGGAAGGCTAAGGATGAGGAGGAACAATATAAACAAGTGTTTGGTTTTTAGGCCGGTTCTCTACCTTTTCGTTATTTGGGTGTTCCCATTCACTTCAGAAAATTAAAGATTTCTGAATGGTATCCAGTTGAAAGTCGGTCTGAAGGAAAACTAGGCTGCTGGGCTGATGGGATTCGTAGCATAGAAAACAAAAATATTCCTACCGCAAGAACGGATAACAAGCCAAGATCCAATCTAGAAGATGGTAGCAACGAGAAGATCATGAGACTAACCCTCGAAGATTTCCAAAGCCTACGAGATTAGATCTTGTTGTTGCTGTAGTCGATCACTTGCCGCTTTCAAAAGCGCGTAGAAGATCTTGACGGTGCCACAGTCGGGCAGCACCTCCGTACTCGGTCACACGTACGGTGTTTATGACGACATCCTTCTCCCCATTCCAGCGGGCAGCGGAAGTAGTAGATCCTCCTCGGAATCCCGAAATCACGACGGCGTGGTGGCGGTGGTGGTGGAGAACTCCGGCAGGGCTTCGCCTAAGCGCTACAGGAGGTGTATGAGGAGGGAGGTGTGCTAGGGTTTGGGAGAGAGGGGGTAGGGGCACCGGCCAGGGGCCCCCCTATGGTGGTGCGGCCAAGTACAAGGCTTCCCCTCCCTCTTCTCCTCATTATATAGGTGGAACCCCAAGGGTTTGCCCAAAGTCTTCGAATAAGACCCCAATTCAAAAACTGCCTTATGGACGAAACCTAGAGGGACAGGGACTCTCCCCTTCCCCCTTTCTTTGGCCGGCCAAGGAGGTGGAGTCCTCCATGGACTCCACTCTCCCACTTGGTTGGCTGGTTGGGTTTGGTGGAGTCCAACCGGGACTCCACCTTCCATGGTGATTTCATTCGGAAGGTTCTAGAACATTCTAGCGCCTTCCATAAATGCACCGGATCATTTCCAAACTTGGAAAGTAACTTCATATATATGAATCTTATTCTCCGGACCATTCCGGACCTCCTCGTGATGTCTTGGATCCCATCCGAGACTCAGAACAAACATTTGAACTCCATTCCATATTCCATATCTACTTAAAACGACATCAAACCTTAAGTGTGTCACCCTACGGTTCGTGAACTATGTAGACGTGGTCGAGACTCTTCTCCGACCAATAACCAATAGCGGGATCTGGAGATCCATAATGGCTCCCACACATTCAACGATAACTTAGTGATCGATTGAACCATTTACATACGATACCGATTCCCTTTGTCACGCGATATTTTACTTGTCCGAGGTTTGATCATCGGTATCTCCATACCTCATTCAACCTCATAACTGACAAGTACTCTTTACTCGTACCGTGGTATATCATCTCTTGTGAACTATTCACATGCTTGCAAGCTAATCAGATGACATTCCACCGAGAGGGCCCAGAGTATATCTATCTGTCATCGGGATGGACAAATCCCACTCCTGATCCATATGCCTCAACTCATACTTTCCGAATACTTAATCCCACCTTTATATGTAGGATAACGTTGCATAGAAAACAAAAAATTTCCTACCGCGAACACGCAATCCAAGCCAAGATGCAATCTAGAAGACGGTAGCAACGAGGGGGTATCGAGTCTCACCCTTGAAGAGATTCCAAAGCCTACAAGATGAGGCTCTTGTTGCTGCGGTAGACGTTCACTTGCCGCTTGCAAAAGCGCGTAGAAGATCTTGATCACGATCGGTTCCGGCGCCACGAACGGGCAGCACCTCCGTACTCGGTCACACGTTCGGTTGTTGATGAAGACGACGTCCACCTCCCGTTCCGGCGGGCAGCGGAAGTAGTAGCTCCTCTTGAATCCGACGGCACGACGGCGTGGTGTCGGTGGCGGTGGAGAACTCCGGCGGAGCTTCGCTAAAGCTACGCGGGAGATATGGAGGAGAGGGGCGGCTAGGGTTTGGGAGGGGGTGGCCGGCCACTTCAAGGGGGCGGCCAGCTCGTGGTCTTGGGGTGGCCGGCCCCTCCCTTGGCCCCTCATTATATAGGTGGATCCCCAAGAGTTGGTCTCCAAGTCTTCGAATAAGACCCGAACCAAAAACCTTCCATAAGGAGGGAAACCTAGCCAAGCTAGGACTCCCACCAAAGGTGGGAGTTCCACCTCCCATATGGGGGGTGGCCGGCCCCCTAAGGGGAGTCCACTTGGGACTCCTCCCCCACTAGGGTTGGCCGGCCATGGAGGTGGAGTCCCATGTGGACTCCACCTTCCTTGGTGGTTTCTTCCGGACTTTTCTAGAACCTTCTAGAACCTTCCATAGAACCTTCCGCAACATTTTAATTCACATAAAATGACATCCTATATATGAATCTTATTCTCCGGACCATTCCGGAACTCCTCGTGATGTCCGGGATCTCATCCGGGACTCCGAACAAATATTCGAACTCCATTCCATATTCAAGTACTACCATTTCAACATCCAACTTTAAGTGTGTCACCCTACGGTTCGTGAACTATGCGGACATGGTTGAGTGCTCACTCCGACCAATAAGCAATAGCGGGATCTGGAGATCCATAATGACTCCCACATATTCAACGATGACTTTAGTGATCGAATGAACCATTCACATACAATACCAATTCCCTTTGTCACACGATATTTTACTTGTCCGAGGTTTGATCTTCGGTATCACTCCATACCTTGTTCAACCTCGTCTCCGACAAGTACTCTTTACTCGTACCGTGGTATGTGGTCTCTTATGAACTTATTCATATGCTTGCAAGACATTAGACGACATTCGACCGAGAGGGCCCGGAGTATATCTATCCGTCATCGGGATGGACAAATCCCATCTGTTGATCCATATGCCTCAACTCATACTTTCCGGATACTTAATCCCACCTTTATAGCCACCCATTTACGCGAGTGGTGTTTGGTGTAATCAAAGTACCTTTCCGGTATAAGTGATTTATATGATCTCATGGTCATAAGGACTAGGTAACTATGTATCGAAAGCTTATAGCAAATAACTTAATGACGAGATCTTATGCTACGCTTAATTTGGGTGTATCCATTACATCATTCATACAATGATATAACCTTGTTATTAATAACATCCAATGTTCATGATTATGAAACTAATCATCCATTAATCAACAAGCTAGTTTAAGAGGCATACTAGGGACTTCTTTGTTGTCTACATATCACACATGTACTAATGTTTCGGTTAATACAATTATAGCATGATATATAAACATTTATCATAAACATAAAGATATAAATAATAACCACTTTATTATTGCCTCTAGGGCATATCTCCTTCGATCTCCCACTTGCACTAGAGTCAATAATCTAGATTACATTGTAATATACCTAACACCCATGGCATTCGGTGTTGGTCATGCTTTGCCCTAGGGAGAGCTTTAGTCAACGGATCTGCTACATTCGGATCGGTGTGTACTTTGCAAATCTTTACTTCTCCATCTTCGATGTACTCGCGAATCGAGTGGTAACGCAGCTTGATATGCTTCAGCCTCTTGTGTGACCTTGGCTCTTGTGCATTGGCGATGGCACCCATGTTATCACGAGTAAATGATTAATGGGTCCAATGCACTAGGAACCACACCGAGCTCTACAATGAACCTCTTCATCCATACCGCTTCGATGAAGCCTCCGAAGCCGCTATGTACTCTGATTCTGTTGAAGACTTCGCCACCGTGCACTGCTTTGAGCTTGCCCAGCTTACTGCAGCACCATTCAATATAAACACGTACCCAGACTGTGACTTAGAGTCATCAGGATCAGTGTTCCAACTTGCATTGGTGTAACCATTTACAACGAGCTCTTGGTCACCTCCATAACAAAGAAACATATCCTTAGTTCTTTTCAAGTACTTCAGGATATTCTTGACCGCTGTCCAGTGTTCCATTTCCTGGATCACTTTGATATCTGCTAGTCAAACTAACAGCATGTGCTATATCCGGTCTAGTACATAGCATGGCATACATGATAGATCCTACTGCCGAGGCATAGGGGATATTACTCATCCTTTCTCTTTCTTCTGCCGTAGCCGGTCCTTGAGTCTTACTCAAGACCTTTGCCTGGTAATATAGGTAAGAACCCTTTCTTACTTTCGTCCATTCTAAACTTCTTTAGAATCTTGTCCAGATATGTACTCTGTGATAGCCCTATTAGGCGTCTTGATCTATCTCTATAAATCTTGATGCCTAATATATACGATGTTTCACCAAGGTCTTTCATTGAAAAACTATTATTCAAATAACCTTTAACACTGCTTAATAGTTCTATATCATTCCCAATCAATAATATGTCATCTACATATAATATTAGGAATGCTACAGAGCTCCCACTCTCTTTCTTGTAAATACGAGGCCTCTCCATGACACTCGTATAAACCCGAAGTCTTTGATCACCTTATCAAAGCGTCGGTTCCAACTTCTCGATGCTTGCTTCGGTCCATAGATTGAACGCTGAAGTTTGCATACTTTGTCAGCATTTTTAGGATCGACAAAACCTTTGGGTTGTACCATATACAACTCTTCCTCAATGTCTCCATTAAGGAACGCCGTTTTGACATCCATCTGCCAAATATCATAATCGAAAAATGCAGCTATTGCTAACAAAATCCTCACAGATTTTAGCGTCGCTACAGGTGAGAAAGTCTCATCGTAGTCAACTCCTTGAATTTGTCGGAAACCCTTTGCGACAAGTCGAGCTTTATAGATAGTAATATTACCATCAGCATCTGTTTTTCTCTTGAAGATCCATTTATTCTCGACAGCCTTTCGGCTATCGAGTAAGTCTACCAAAGTCCATACTTTGTTATCATACATGGATCCCATTTCGGATTTCATGGCTTCTTGCCATTTGTTGGAATCCGGGCTCATCATCGCTTCTTCATACGTCGCAGGGTCCTCATCATTGTTATCCACAATCATGACATTTAGACAAGGATCATACCAATCAGGAGTGGTACGTTCCCTTGTCGATCTGCGAGGTTCAGCAGTTTCCTCGTTCGAAGTTTCATGATCATTATCATTAGCTCTGTTGCCGGTGTAGGCGGTACAGGTACAACTTCCGTCATTGCGCTACTCGATCAACGAGTATAGATTCATCAATCTCATCGAGTTCTACTTTTCTTCCGAGTCACTTCTTTAGTGAGAAATTCTTTCTCAAGAAAGGTTCCGTTCTTAGCAACAAATATTTTGCCTTCGGATTTGTGATAGAAAGTATACCCTATAGTTTCCTTAGGGTATCCTATGAAGACGCATTTCTCCGCTTTGGGTTCTAGCTTGTCCGGTTGTAACTTCTTTACATAGGCTTCGCAACCCCAAACTTTTAGGAACGACAACTTAGGTTTCTTATTAAACCATAATTCATACGGTGTCGTTTCTACGGATTTTGATGGTGCTCTATTTAAAGTGAATGCGGCTGTCTCTAATGCATAACTCCAAAATGATAACGGCAAATCAGTAAGAGACATCATAGAACGAACCATATCTAAGAGAGTTCGATTACGACGTTCGGATACACCGTTTCGTTGTGGTGTTCCTGGCGGTGTCAATTGTGAAAGTATTCCGCATTTCTTTAAATGCATGCCAAACTCATAACTCATATATTCACCTCCACGATCAGATCGTAGAAATTTGATCTTCTTGTTACGTTGATTTTCTACTTCACTTTGGAATTCCTTAAACTTCTCGAAAGTTTCGGATTTATGTTTCATGAAATAGATATACCCATATCTACTCAGATCATCTCGTGAAGGTTAGAACATAACGATAACCACCGCGCGATGCTACACTCATTGGTCCGCACACATCGGTATGTATGATTTCCAATAAGTCGGTAGCTCGCTCCATCATACCGAGAAAATGGAGTCTTTGTCATTTTTCCCATTAGACATGCTTCGTATCTATCAAGTGACTCAAAGTCAAGTGATTCAAGTAATCCATCGGTATGGAGTTTCTTCATGCGTTTCACTCCAATATGACCAAGACGACGAGTGCCACATATAAGTAGAATTATCATTCAATTTAATTCGCTTAGCATCAATGTTATGTATATGCGTATCACTACTATCAAGATCTAACGGAAATAAGCCATTCTTTTGTGGTGCTCGACCATAAAAGATATTATTCATAAAAATAGAACAACCATTATTCTCGGACTTGAATGAATAACCGTCTTGCATTAAACAAGATCCGGATATAATGTTCATGCTCAACGCAGGTACATAATAACAATTATTTAGGCTTAAAACTAATCCCGAAGGTAGATGTAGAGGAAGTGTGCCGATCTGCGATCACATTGACCTTGGATCCGTTTCCAACGCGCATCGTCACTTCATCTTTCAGCGGTTGTCGTTTATTCTTTAGTTCCTGTTTCGAGTTACAAATATGAGCAACCGAACCGAGTATCAAATACCCGAGTACTAGAACGAGAACCGATGAAATGAACATCTATAACATGTATATCGGATATACCTTCTTTCTTCTTTTTGACAAGGCCGCTCTTCGGATCAGCCGGATACTTGGAGCAATTACGCTTCCGGTGTCCCTTCTCCTTGCGGTAATAGCACTCGAGCATCGGGCTTAGGGCCGTTCTTAGGTTTCACGGGAGGTGTGGCAGCTTTCTTGCCACCCTTCTTGAATTTTCCCTTAGACTTGCCCTGTTTCTTGAAGCTGGTGGTCTTGTTGACCATCAACACTTGGTGCTCTTTCTTGATCTCAATCTCGGCAGCTTTTAGCATGCCAAAGAGTTCGAGTAACTCCTTGTTCATGTTCTGCATATTGTAGTTCATCACAAAGTTCTTGTAACTTGGTGGCGGTGATTGAAGGACACGATTAATCCCCGATCTGTTAGGAATCACTATTCCCAAGTCACCGAGTTTCTTCGCATGCCCGGTCATGGCGAGCATGTGCTCACTAACGGAGCTGCCTTCTTCCATCATGCAGCTGAAGAATTGTTTCGATGCTTCATAGCATTCCACGGCCGCATGAGTCTCGAATATAGCTTTCAGCTCATTCATCAACTCATGAGGATCGTGGTGCTCAAAACGTTTTTGAAGATCGGATTCCAGACTGCACATGATGGCACACTGAACTTGAGAGTACCGAGTTTTCCGAGTCTCGTAAACAGCTTTTACTTCATCGGTTTCAGTTTACGCAGGAGGTCACCTAGCGGTGCATCAAGCACATATTGCAGATTTCCGCCAGAGAGGAAGATCCTCACATGACGGAACCAGTCGGTGAAGTTGCTACCGTTGCTCTTAAGCTTTTCTTTCTCTAGGAACTGGTTAAAATTGATTGGGGACGCAATCTCTACAACATATATTTGCAAAAGTTTAGACTAAGTTTATGACAAATTGAGTTCAAATTTTAATTCAACATAATTAAAAACCTAGGTGAACTCCCACTCAAAACAATATCCCTCGCATTGTCTTAGTGATCACACGAACCAAATCTACCGCACCTAAACCCGATCATCACGAGAAAAGGTGTGATTTCAATGGCGAACACTCAAAGTGTTCATCATATCAACCATATGATTCATGCTCTACCTTTCGGTATCATGTGTTCCGAGACCATGTCTGTACATGCTAGGCTCGTCAAGGCCACCTTAGTATCCGCATGTGCAAAACTGTCTTGCACCCGTTGTATGTACTTATTGAATCTATCACACCCGATCATCATGAGATGCTTCGAAACGACAAGACTTGATAACGGTGCTACTAAGGATGAACACTTTATTATCTAGAGATTTTAGTGAGGGATCATCTTATAATGCTACCGTCGCGATCTAAGCAAAATAAGATGCATAAAAGGATTAACATCACATGCAGTTCATATGTGATATGATATGGCCCTTTTGTCTTTGCGCCTTTGATCTTCATCTCCAAAGCACGGACATGATCTCCATCATCTTCGGGCATGATCTCCATCATCGTCGGCGTAGCATCAAGGTCACTGGCGCCGTCTCCATGATTGTCCTCCATGTAGCAACTATTACAACTACTTTGAAATACTACTCAACATGAAATTTAAAGACAACCATAAGGCTCCTGCCGGTTGCCACAATACAATAATGATCATCTCATACATATTCATCATCATATAATGGCCATATCACATCACCAAACCACTGCAAAAACAAGTTAGACGTCTCTAATTTGGTTTGCATATTTTACGTGGTTTAGGGTTTTCGAGAGAGATCTAATCTACCTACGAACATGAACCACAACGTTGATACTAATGTTGTCAATGGAAGAGTAAATTGAATCTTTACTATAGTAGGAGAGACAGACACCCGCAAAGCCTCTTATGCAATACAAGTTGCATGTCGAACGAGGAACAAGTCTCATGAACGCGGTCATGTAAAGTTAGTCCGAGCCGCTTCATCCCACTATGCCATAAATATGCAAATTACTCAACTAAAGATAACAAGAGCATCAACACCCACAAAACCATTGTGTTCTACTCGTGCAACCATCTATGCATAGACACGGCTCTGATACCACTGTAGGATAACGTTGCATAGAAAACAAAAAATTTCCTACCGCGAACACGCAATCCAAGCCAAGATGCAATCTAGAAGACGGTAGCAACGAGGGGGTATCGAGTCTCACCCTTGAAGAGATTCCAAAGCCTACAAGATGAGGCTCTTGTTGCTGCGGTAGACGTTCACTTGCCGCTTGCAAAAGCGCGTAGAAGATCTTGATCACGATCGGTTCCGACGCCACGAACGGGCAGCACCTCCGTACTCGGTCACACGTTCGGTTGTTGATGAAGACGACGTCCACCTCCCATTCCAGCGGGCAGCGGAAGTAGTAGCTCCTCTTGAATCCGACAGCACGACGGCGTGGTGTCGGTGGCGGTGGAGAACTCCGGCGGAGCTTCGCTAAAGCTACGCGGGAGATATGGAGGAGAGGGGCGGCTAGGGTTTGGGAGGGGGTGGCCGGCCACTTCAAGGGGGGCGGCCAGCCTGTGGTCTTGGGGTGGCCGGCCCCCTCCCTTGGCCCCTCATTATATAGGTGGATCCCCAAGAGTTGGTCTCCAAGTCTTCGAATAAGACCCGAACCAAAAACCTTCCATAAGGAGGGGAAACCTAGCCAAGCTAGGACTCCCACCAAAGGTGGGAGTTCCACCTCCCATATGGGGGGTGGCCGGCCCCCTAAGGGGAGTCCACTTGGGACTCCTCCCCCACTAGGGTTGGCCGGCCATGGAGGTGGAGTCCCATGTGGACTCCACCTTCCTTGGTGGTTTCTTCCGGACTTTTCTAGAACCTTCTAGAACCTTCCATAGAACCTTCCGCAACATTTTAATTCACATAAAATGACATCCTATATATGAATCTTATTCTCCGGACCATTCCGGAACTCCTCGTGATGTCCGGGATCTCATCCGGGACTCCGAACAAATATTCGAACTCCATTCCATATTCAAGTACTACCATTTCAACATCCAACTTTAAGTGTGTCACCCTACGGTTCGTGAACTATGCGGACATGGTTGAGTGCTCACTCCGACCAATAAGCAATAGCGGGATCTGGAGATCCATAATGACTCCCACATATTCAACGATGACTTTAGTGATCGAATGAACCATTCACATACAATACCAATTCCCTTTGTCACACGATATTTTACTTGTCCGAGGTTTGATCTTCGGTATCACTCCATACCTTGTTCAACCACGTCTCCTGACAAGTACTCTTTACTCGTACCGTGGTATGTGGTCTCTTATGAACTTATTCATATGCTTGCAAGACATTAGACGACATTCCACCGAGAGGGCCCAGAGTATATCTATCCGTCATCGGGATGGACAAATCCCACTTGTTGATCCATATGCCTCAACTCATACTTTCCGGATACTTAATCCCACCTTTATAGCCACCCATTTACGCGGTGGTGTTTGGTGTAATCAAAGTACCTTTCCGGTATAAGTGATTTATATGATCTCATGGTCATAAGGACTAGGTAACTATGTATCGAAAGCTTATAGCAAATAACTTAATGACGAGATCTTATGCTACGCTTAATTTGGGTGTATCCATTACATCATTCATACAATGATATAACCTTGTTATTAATAACATCCAATGTTCATGATTATGAAACTAATCATCCATTAATCAACAAGCTAGTTTAAGAGGCATACTAGGGACTTCTTTGTTGTCTACATATCACACATGTACTAATGTTTCGGTTAATACAATTATAGCATGATATATAAACATTTATCATAAACATAAAGATATAAATAATAACCACTTTATTATTGCCTCTAGGGCATATCTCCTTCATTATAACCACCCATTTACGCAGTGGCGTTTGATGTAATCAAAGTACCCTTCCGGTATAAGTGATTTACATGATCTCATGGTCGAAGGACTACGTAACTATGTATCGAAAGCTTATAGCAAATTGAACTTAATGACGTGATCTTATGCTACGCTTATATGGGTGTGTCCATTACATCATTCATCTAATGACATAACCTTGTTATTAATAACATCCAATGTTCATGATCATGAAACTATGATCATCTATTAATCAACAAGCTAGTTATACAAGAGGCTTACTAGGGACTCCTTGTTGTTTACATAACACACATGTATCAATGTTTCGGTTAATACAATTATAGCATGGTATGCCGAAGCGCCAGTTCCTGTTTTCTGCTGTTTTGGTTTCAGAAATCCTACACAGGAAATATTCTCGAAATTGGACGAAACAAAACCCAAACCTCCTATTTTTCCGAGGGACACGTGGAGCCGGAAGGGCATGCCAGGGGGAGGCCTTGTTGGAGATATGCCCAAGAGGCAATAATAAAAGTGGTTATTATATATCTTTGTGTTTATGATAAATGTTTATATACCATGCTATAATTGTATTAACCGAAACATTGATACATGTGTGTTATATATGTAAACAACAATGAGTCCCTAGTAAGCCTCTTAACTAGCTTGTTGATTAATAGATGATCATTGTTTCATGATCATGAACATTGGATGTTATTAATAACAAGGTTATGTCATTATATGAATGATGTAATGGACACACCCAATTAAGCGTAGCATAAGATCACGTCATTAAGTTATTTGCTATAAGCTTTCGATACATAGTTACCTAGTCCTTTCGACCATGAGATCATGTAAATCACTTATACCGAAAGGTACTTTGATTACATCAAACGCCACCGCGTAAATGGGTGGTTATAAAGGTGAGATTAAGTATCCGAAAAGTATGAGTTGAGGCATATGGATCAACAATGGGATTTGTCCATCCCGATGACGGATAGATATACTCTGGGCCCTCTCGGTGGAATGTCGTCTAAATAGCTTGCAAGCATATGAATAGTTCATAAGAGACCACATACCACGGTACGAGTAAAGAGTACTTGTCAGGAGACGAGGTTGAACAAGGTATAGAGAGATACCGATGATCAAACCTCGGGCAAGTAAAATATCGCGTGACAAAGGGAATCGGTATCGTATGTGAATGGTTCATTCGATCACTAAGTCATCGTTGAATATGTGGGAGCCATTATGGATCTCCAGATCCCGCTATTGGTTATTGGTCGGAGAGAGTTCTCCACCATGTCTACATAGTTCGCGAACCGTAGGGTGACACACTTAAGGTTTTGATGTCGTATTAGTAGAACTTGAATATGGAATGGAGTTCGAAGTTTTGTTCGAAGTCTCGGATGGGATCCCGGACATCACGAGGAGTTCCGGAATGGTCCGGAGAATAAGATTCATATATAGGAAGTCATTTTATAAGTTTGAAAATGATCCGGTGCATTTATGGAAGGTTCTAGAAAAGTCCGGAAGAAATCACTTTGGAAGGCGGAGTCCCGAAGGGACTCCACCTCCCATGGCCGGCCAACCCTAGAGGGGTGGAGTCCCAGGTGGATTCCACCAAGGGTGGCCGGCCACCCTCCTCATGGAAGGGTGGGAGTCCCACTTGTGGTGGGAATCCCACCTTGGGTAGGTGATAACCCACAAGTATAGGGGATCGCAACAGTCTTCGAGGGAAGTAAAATCCAAATTTATTGATTCGACACAAGAGGAGGTAAAGAATACTTATAAGCCTTAACAACTGAGTTGTCAATTCAGCTGCACCTGGAAAAGCACTAGTAACAGGGGTGATGTGAAAGTAGCAGTAATATGAGAGCAATAGTAACAGTAACACAACAGCAGTAATAGTAGTATGAGAGCAATGGCACCAGAAAATAGTTGATACTACTTCCAATGACATGTAGAACGAGTATATGATGATGAAAGATGGACCGGGGTTCCCAGCTATCTACACTAGTGGTAACTCTCCAATAGCAAGTGTTGGGTGAACAAATTACAGTTGGGCAATTGACAAATAGAGAAGGCATAACAATGCACATACATATATCACGATGACTACTATGAGATTTAATCATGGCATTACGACAAAGTACATAGACCGATATCCAGCATGCATCTATGCCTAAAATGTCCACCTTCAGGTTATCATCCGAACCCCTTCCAGTATTAAGTTGCAAACAACAGACAATTGCATTAAGTATGGTGCGTAATGTAATCAACACAAATATCCTTAGACAAAGCATTGATGTTTTATCCCTAGTGGCAACAACACATCCACAACCTTAGAACTTTACGTCACTCGTCCCAGATTCAATGGAGGCATGAACCCACTATCGAGCATAAATACTCCCTCTTGGAGTCACAAGTATCAACTTGGCCAGAGCCTCTACTAGCAACGGAGAGCATGCAAGAACATAAACAACACATATAATAGATTGATAATCAACTTGACATAGTATTCCATATTCATCAAATCCCAACTAACACAACACCGATTACATCAGATGAATCTCAATCATGTAAGGCAGCTCATGAGATCATTGTATTGAAGTACATGGGGGAGAGAGTACCGACTAGCTACAGCTAGAACCCGTAGTCCATGGGGGAACTACTCACGGAGCATGATGAAGGCGGTGGCGTTGATGGAGATGGCTTCCGGGGGCACTTCCCCATCCTGGCGGCGTGCCGGAACAGAGATTTTGTCCCCCGAATTGGAGTTTCGCGATGACGGCGGTGCTCCTGGAGTCTTTTTGGAGTTTCGTCAATTGATATCGCGTTTTTAGGTCGAAAGGGGTCTTATAGGCGAAGAGGTGACGCAGGAGGGTGCCTGGGCCCCCCTCACCATAGGCTGGCGCGGCCAGGCCTGGGGCCGCGCCGCCTTATGGTGTGGTGGCCCCTGGCCCGCCTCCGACTCTCCTTCGGTGTTCTGGGGTCTTCCGGGAAAAATAAGATTCTGGGTCTTTGTTTCGTCGAATTCGAGAATATTGCCCGAACAGCCTTTCCGGAACCAAAAACAGCGAGAAAACGAGAACTGACACTTCAGCATCTTGTTAACAGGTTAGTTCCGGAAAATGCATAAAAACATTATAAAGTGCGAGCAAAACATGTAAGTATTGTCATAAAACAAGCATGGAACATCAGAAATTATAGGTACGTTGGAGACGTATCAGCATCCCCAAGCTTAGTTCCTGCTCGCCCTCGAGTAGGTAAACGATAAAAAGAATAATTTCTGTAGTGACATGCTACTTACATAATCTTGATCATACTATTGTAAAGAATATGAGATGAATGAAGTGACTCAAGGCAATGATCTATAGTTGCTAAAAAAAATAGATAACATATAGCAAAACTTTTCATGAATAGTACTTTCAAGACAAGAATCAAAAGTCTTGCATAAGAGTTAACTCATAAAGCAATAGATTCAAAGTAAAAGCATCGAAGCAACACAAAGGAAGATATAAGTTTCAGCAGTTGCTTTCAACTTTCAACATGCATATCTCATGGATAATTGTCAACACAAAGTAATATGATGAGTGCAAATAAGCAAGTATGTAAGAATCAATGCACAGTTGACACAAGTGTTTGCTTCTAAGATGGAAGGAAGTACGTAAACTGACTCAACATAAAGTAAAAGAAAGGCCCTTCGCAGAGGAAGCAGGGATTAAATCATGTGCTAGAGCTTTTTAAGTTTTGAAATCATATAGAGAGCATAAAAGTAAAGTTTTGAGAGGTGTTTGTTGTTGTCAACGAATGGTAGTGGGTACTCTAACTACCTTATCAACCAGACTTTCAAGAGCGGCTCCCATGAAGGACGTTATCTCTACCAGCAAGGTAGATCATCCCTCTTCTCTTTTGTTAACACATGTATTTTAGTTTCATTATTTATGGATGACACTTCTCCCAACCTTTTGCTTACACAAGCCATGGCTAACCGAATCCTCGGGTGCCTTCCAACATTCACATACCATGAAGGAGTGTCTATTTGCAAAATTAAGTTGCTTACTGATAGATCAGGGCAAAACACGTGAAGAGAATTATTAATGCAAGTTAATTAATTGGGGCTGGGAACCCCATTGCCAGCTCTTTTTGCAAAATTATTGGATAAGAGGATGTGCCACTAGTCCATTATGAAAGTCTGTCAGGAGTAAATGACAAGATTGAAAGATAAACACCACATACTTCCTCATGAGCTATACAACATCAACACAAATTTAGAAGAATTTTGAAGGTTTAAAGGTAGCACATGAAGTATTTACTTGGAATGGCAGGAAATACCAGATAGTAGGTAGATATGGTGGACACAAATGGCATAGGTTTTGGCTCAAGGTTTTGGATGCACGAGAAGCATTCGCTCTCAGTACAAGGCTTAGGGCTAGCAAGGTTGTTTGAAGCAAACACAAGTATGAACCGGTACAGCAAAACTTACATAAGAACATATTGCAAGCATTATAAAACTCTACACTGTCTTCCTTGTTGCTCAAACACTTTTACCAGAAAATATCTAGACCTTAGAGAGACCAATCATGCAAACCAGTTTCAACAAGCTCTACGGTATTTCTCCACTAATAGGTTTAAACTACATGATGCAAGAGCTTAATCATGATCTATTTGAGAGCTCAAAACAATTGCCAAGTATCAAATTATCCAAGACAATATGAGGCATTTTCTGTTTCCAACCAAATAGCAATAAATGCAATAGCTTCCAACTTTTGTCATTGAACATTAAAAGTAAAACGAAGAACACAAGTGTTCGTATGAAAAAGCGGAGCGTGTATCTCTCCCACACAAGGATTGCTAGGATCCGATCTTATTCAAACAAAAACAAAAATAAAAGCATATAGACGCTCCAAGTAAAGCACATAAGATGTGACCGAATAAAAATATAGTTTCAATAGAAGAAACCTGATAAGTTGATGAAGAAGGGGATGCCTTGGGCATCCCCAAGCTTAGACGCTCGAGTCTTCTTAAAATATGCAGGGATGATCCACGGGGGCATCCCCAAGCTTAGACTTTTCACTCTTCTTGATCATATATCATCCTCCTCTCTTGACCCTTGAAAATTTCCTTCACACCAAACTTCTCATAAACTTCATTAGAGGGGTTAGTACTCAAAAAAATTTAATCCACTTTAGCCCTGTAGTGAAATATTGCAAGAACTCAATAAAATATTAGCTACAGCTCTCCACGTCTAGAAAGCCTCACTTAAAGTCCACAAGAGACAATGCAAAAAAACAGAGACAAAATCTGTCAAAACAGAACAGCCAGTAAACACGAATTTTTAAGAGGTACTTCCGTTGCTCAAATCAGAAAACTCAAAACTAATGAAAGTTGCGTACATATCTGAGGAACACTCACGTAAATTGGCAGATTTTTTTGAGTTACCTACAGAGAATCTTACCCAAATTCGTGACAGCAAGAAATCTGTTTCTGCGCAGTAATCCAAATCTAGTATCAACCTTCTATTAGAGACTTCACTTGGCACAACATTGCAATAAAATAAAGATAATGAGAGGTTGATACAGTAGTAACAACTTCCAAAACACAACAAAACATTAGCGAAATAAAGACATGGGTTATCTCCCAAGAAGTGCTTTCTTTATAGCCATTAAGATGGGCTCAGCAGTTTTAATGATGCACTCGCAAGAAATAAGAGTTGAAGGAAAGGAGAGCATCAAAAAGCAAGTTCAAAACACATTTAAGTCTAACCCACTTCCTATGCATAGGAATCTTGTACAAAAATAAATTCATGAAGAACAAAGTGACAAGCATAAGAAGGTAAAACAAGAGTAACTTCAAAATTTTCAGCATATAGAGAGGTGTTTTAGTACCATGCAAATTTCTACAACCATATTTTCCTCTCTCATAATAATTTTCAGTAGCTTCATGAAAAAACTCAACAACATAACCATCACGTACAACATGCTTTTCATGATTCACAAACACATAATTTTTATCAAGCTCAGAAATAATAGGATTAAAACTTTCAAACCCACTTTTATCAATAATGTAACAAGATGATTGATCAATCTCAAAAGATATGGGACTCATAGATAAAGTCAAGAACTCTCCAATCCCATTTTCATTAGTAGTGCAATTAATATTATCAAGTAACATAGGACCATCATCTAGAGATTTATCATAAACATTTGCCAAGCAAAACTCTTTAGTACCATGCATTTCGACATCAGGCACAAACAAAGCATTATCGTAAGATTTATCAAAATAACATGGATTATCATGAATAACAGTAGCATAATTATTCTCACAAGTTTTACTCATAGGGAATATTTCAAGAGAATCCACAGGAATATAACATTCATCCTCTTTTGGTAAGCATGGAGGACAATCAAATAGTGTAAGAGATAAAGAGTTACTCTCATTAGAAGGTTCGCATGGGTAGCTAATCCATTCTTCCTCCTTTTGTTCATCACTCTCCTCTTATTTTTCATCCAATAAGCTTTCAGGTTCATCAATTTCCTCCTCTTTTTTATCCAATGAGCTTTCAGGTTCATCAATTTCTTCTTCCACCGGTTCCTGCAAATTGTGAGTGCATTCTTGTGCATTAATGAGTCTCTCTTTATAATCAATGATATAAGGATTATCACTGTAGCTTTCTATGCAAAAATTAAGGATAGAAGAGACATAATCTTTAAGGTCCTTACAAACAGCACAAGTTTCATAATTTTTAGACATGAAGGATTCTATCTCAGAGGCTCCCATAAATAAGACAAATTGGTCTACCTCTTCGAACCCATAATGAATATAGCTATTCCAATTATAGTTCTTAATTAAAACTTCCTCACTAAAGCCACATTGAAATTTAAGATGTTTAGTATCCTGTTTAGAGCAACAGTTTATATCATGGCGTTTAAGCAAGATTTTAGCAATTGCATTCAATTTTTCTATCACAGCACTCATAACTTTTCCCGTTCTTGATTCTCTATAATTATTATATAATTCAATAAGCTCCAAATAGGTTGTAGGTTCTCCCATAGCAACAGTTTTTAATTTTTCGGTTTTTCAAATTTTTATGGATTTTTTGGGTATTTAGGAAAAATAAAACAAGACAAAAATAAACTAAGCAAAAGTAAACTAAGAAAAATAATACTAGACAGAAATAAACTAACACAAATAAACCAGACAAAAGTAAACTAAACAAAACAAAATAAAATAAAACAGAGAGAGAGGTAGAGTGTACTCCCCAGGTGAACTTATGAGTAGAGCTATGCCTCCCCGGCAATGGCGCCAGAAAATAGTCTTGATAACCCACAACTATAGGGGATCGCAACAGTCTTCGAGGGAAGTAAAACCCAAATTTATTGATTCGACACAAGGGGAGGTGAAAAATACTTATAAGCCTTAACAACTGACAACTGAGTTGTCAATTCAGCTGCACCTGGAAAAGCACTAGTAACATGGGTGATGTGAAAGTAGCAGTAATATGAGAGCAATAGTAACAGTAACACAGCAGCAGTAATAGTAGTATGAGAGCAATGGCACCAGAAAATAGTTGATACTACTTCCAATGACATGTAGAACGAGTATATGATGATGAAAGATGGACCGGGGTTCCCAGCTATCTACACTAGTGGTAACTCTCCAATAACAAGTGTTGGGTGAACAAATTACAGTTGGGCAATTGACAAATAGAGAAGGCATAAAAATGCACAGACATATATCACGATGACTACTATGAGATTTAATCAGGGCATTACGACAAAGTACATAGACCGCTATCCAGCATGCATCTATGCCTAAAAAGTCCACCTTCAGGTTATCATCCGAACCCCTTCCAGTATTAAGTTGCAAACAACGAGAAAATTGCATTAAGTATGGTGCGTAATGTAATCAACACAAATATCCTTAGACAAAGCATTGATGTTTTATCCCTAGTGGCAACAAGCACATCCACAACCTTAGAACTTTCACGTCACTGTCCCAGATTCAATGGAGGCATGAACCCACTATCGAGCATAAATACTCCCTCTTGAAGTCACACGTATCAACTTGGCCAGAGCCTCTACTAGCAACAGAGAGCATGCAAGAACATAAACAACACATATAATAGATTGATAATCAACTTGACATAGTATTCCATATTCATCAGATCCCAACAAACACAACACCGATTACATCAGATGAATCTCAATCATGTAAGGCAGCTCATGAGATCATTGTATTAAAGTACATGGGGGAGAGAGTACCGACTAGCTACAGCTAGAACCCGTAGTCCATGGGGGAACTACTCACGGAGCATGATGAAGGCAGTGGCGTTGATGGAGATGGCTTCCGGGGGCACTTCCCCGTCCCGGTGGCGTGTCGGAACAGAGATTATGTCCCCCGAATTGGAGTTTCGCGATGGCGGCGGCGCCCCTGGAGTCTTTTTGAAGTTTCGTCAATTGGTATCGCGTTTTTAGGTCGAAAGGGGTCTTATAGGCGAAGAGGCGACGCAGGAGGGTGCCTGGGCCCCCTCACCATAGGCTGGCGCGGCCAGGCCTGGGGCCGCGCCGCCTTATGGTGTGGTGGCCCCCTGGCCCGCCTCCGACTCTCCTTCGGTGTTCTGGGGTCTTCCGGGAAAAATAAGATTCTGGGTCTTTGTTTCGTCGAATTCCGAGAATATTGCCCGAACAGCCTTTCTGGAACCAAAAACAGCAGAAAACAGGAACTGGCACTTCGACATCCTGTTAATAGGTTAGTTCCGGAAAATGCATAAAGACATTATAAAGTGCGAGCAAAACATGTAAGTATTGTCATAAAACAAGCATGGAACATCAGAAATTATAGGTACGTTGGAGACGTATCAGTAGGTTTCCCTACAAATGGAAGGTTTTGGGTTGGGGTCTTATTCGAAGACTTGTAGTCCAACACTTGAGGGTTCCACCTATATATTGAGGGGCAAGGGGAGCGGGTCGGCCACACCAAAGCCACCACCTTGGCCGCACCCCTTGGAGGTCGGCCACCCCCTCTCCCCAAACCCTAGCCGCCCCACTCCTCCACCTCTCCCGCAACGCTTAGCGAAGCTCCGCCGGAGATCTCCATCGACACCGCCACCACGTCGTCGTGCTGCCGGATTCAAGGAGGAGCTACTACTTCTGCTGCCCGCTGGAACGGGGAGAAGGACATCGTCTTCATCAACACCGAACGTGTGACCGAGTACGGAGGTGCTGCCCGATTGTGGCACCGTCAAGATCTTCTACGCGCTTTTGAAAGCGGCAAGTGATCGTCTACCGCAACAACAAGAGCCTCATCTTGTAGGCTTTGGAAATCTTCAAGGGTGAGTCTTGTTCATCCCCTCGTTGCTCCCGTATTCTAGATTGCATCTTGGCTTGGATTGCGTTCTCGCGGTAGGAAATTTTTTGTTTTCTATGCAACGAATCCCTACAGTGGTATTAGAGCCATGTCTATGCATAGATGGTTGCACGAGTAGAACACAATTGTTTTGTGGGCGTTGATGCTTTGTTGTCTTTAGTTTGAGTACTTTGCATCTTTGTGGCATAGTGGGATGAAGCGGCTCGGGCTAACTTTACATGACCGCGTTCATGAGATTTGCTCCACGCTCGACATGCAACTTGTATTGCATAAGTGGCTTTGCGGGTGTCTGTCTCTCCTACTATAGTGAAGATTCAATTTAATCTTCTATTGACAACACTAGTATCACCGTTGTGGTTCATGTTCGTAGGTAGATTAGATCTTACTCGAAAACCCTAAACCACGTAAAATATGCAAACCAAATTAGAGAACGTCTAACTTGTTTTTGCGGGGTTTGGTGATGTGATATGGCCATAATGTGATGATGAATATGTATGAGATGATCATTATTGTATTGTGGCAACCGGCAGGAGCCTTATGGTTGTCTTTAAATTTCATGTTGAGTAGTATTTCAAACAAGTTGTAATAGTTGCTACATGGGAGAACAATCATGAAGACGGCGCCATTGACCTTGACGCTACGCCGACGATGATGGAGATCATGCCCGTTGATGATGGAGATTATGTCCGTGCTTTGGAGATGAAGATCAAAGGCGCAAAGACAAAGGGGCCATATCGTATCACATATGAACTGCATGTGATGTTAATCCTTTTATGCATCTTATTTTGCTTAGATCGCGACGGTAGCATTATAAGATGGTACCTCTCACTAAAATATCAAGATAATAAAGTGTTCATCCTTAGTAGCACCGTTGCCAAGACTTGTCGTTTCGAAGCATCTCGTGATGATCGGGTGTGATAGAATCACCAAGTGCATACAACGGGTGCAAGCCAGTTTTGCACATGCGGATACTAAGGTTGCCTTGACGAGCGTAGCATGTACAGACATGGTCTCGGAACACGTGATACCGAAAGGTAGAGCATGAATCATATGATTGATATGATGAACACTTTGAGTGTTCGCCATTGAAGTTACATCTTGTCTCGTGATGATCGGACTTGGTGTGGTGGATTTGGTTCGTGTGATCACTAAGACAATTCGAGGGATATTGTTTTGAGTGGGAGTTCACCTAAATTTTTTAATTTTGTTGAATTAAAATTTGAACTCAATTTGTCATAAACTTAGTCTAAACTATTGCAAATATATGTTGTAGATATGGCGTCCCCAATCAATTTTAACCAGTTCCTAGAGAAAGAAAAGCTTAAGAGCAACGGTAGCAACTTCACCGACCGGTTCCGTCATGTGAGGATTTTCCTCGCCGGCGGAAATCTGCAATATGTGCTTGATGCACCGCTAGGTGACCCTCCCGCGTAAACCGAAACCGATGAAGTGAAGAATGTTTACGCGACTCGGAAAACTCGTTACTCTCAAGTTCAGTGTGCCATCCTATGCAGTCTGGAAGCCGATCTTCAAAAATGTTTTGAGCACCACGATCCTCATGAGTTTGTCAATGAGCTGAAAGCTATCTTTGAAACTCATGCGGCAGTGGAATGCTATGAAGCATCGAAACACTTCTTCAGTTGCATGATGGAAGAAGGCAGCTCCGTTAGTGAGCACATGCTCGCCATGACCGGACATGCGAAGAAACTCAGTGACTTGGGAATAGTGATTCCTAACAGACTGGGGATTAATCGTGTCCTTCAATCACTGCCACCTAGTTACAAGAACTTTGTGATGAACTACAATATGCAGTACATGAACAAAGAGTTACATGAACTCTTCGCCATGCTGAAATCTGCTGAGGTTGAGATAAGGAAAGAGCACCAAGTGTTGATGGTCAACAAAACCACCAGTTTCAAGAAACAGGGCAAGTCTAAAGGCAAATTCAAGAAGGGTGGCAAGAAAGCTGCCACGCCTCCTGTGAAACCTAAGACTGGCCCTGAGCCTGATGCTGAGTGCTATTACTGCAAGGAGAAGGGACACCGGAAGCGTAATTGCTCCAAGTATTTGGCTGATCCGAAGAGCGGCCTTGTCAAGAAGAAGAAAGAAGGTATATCTGATATACATGTTATAGATGTTTATCTTACTGGTTCTCGTACTAGTACCTGGGTATTTGATACTGGTTCGGTTGCTCATATTTGTAACTCGAAACAGGAACTAAAGAATAAACGAAGACTATTGAAGGAAGTGACGATGCGCGTTGGAAATGGATCCAAAGTCGATGTGATCGCTGTCGGCACACTCCCTCTACATCTACCTTCGGGATTAGTTTTAAACCTCAATAATTGTTATTTTGTACCCGCGTTGAGCATGAACATTATATCTGGATCTTGTTTAATGCAAGACGGTTATTCATTCAAGTCTGAGAATAATGGTTGTTCTATTTTTATGAATAATATCTTTTATGGTCGAGCACCTGAAAAGAACGGTTTATTTCTGTTAGATCTCGATAGTAGTGATACACATATTCATAACATTGATGCTAAGCGAATTAAATTTAATGATAATTCTACTTATATGTGGCACTGTCGTCTTGGTCATATTGGAGTGAAACGCATGAAGAAACTCCATACCGATGGATTACTAGAATCACTTGACTTTGAGTCACTTGATAAATGCGAAGCATGTCTAATGGGAAAAATGACTAAGACTCCATTCTCTCGGTATTATGGAGCGAGCTACAGACTTATTGGAAATCATACATACCGATGTGTGTGGACCAATGAGTGTAGCCTCGCGTGGTGGTTATCGTTATGTTCTAACCTTCACGGATGATCCGAGTAGATATGGGTATATCTATTTCATGAAACATAAATCTGAAACTTTCGAGAAGTTTAAGGAATTCCAAAGTGAAGTAGAAAATCAACGTGACAAGAAGATTAAATTTCTACGATCTGATCGCGGAGGTGAATATCTGAGTTATGAGTTTAGCATGCATTTAAAGAAATGCGGAATACTTTCACAATTGACACCGCAGGGAACACCACAACGAAACGGTGTGTCCGAACGTCGTAATCGAACTCTCTTAGATATGGTTCGTTATATGATGTCTCTTACAGATTTGCCGTTATCATTTTGGAGTTATGCATTAGAGACAGCTGCATTCACTTTAAATAGGACACCATCTAAATCCGTTGAAACGACACCGTATGAATTATGGTTTAATAAGAAACCTAAGTCAGTCGTTCCTTAAAGTTTGGGGTTGCGAAGCCTATGTAAAAAAGTTACAACCGGACAAGCTAGAACCCAAAGCGGAGAAATGCGTCTTCATAGGATACCCTAAGGAAACTATAGGGTACACTTTCTATCACAGATCCGAAGGCAAAATCTTTGTTGCTAAGAACGGAACCTTTCTTGAGAAAGAATTTCTCACTAAATAAGTGACTGGAAGAAAGGTAGAACTCGACGAGATTACTGAATCTTCTCTCGTTGATCAGAGTAGCGCAGTGCCGGAAGTTGTTCCTGTGCCGCCTCCACCGGAAACAGAGGAAGCTAATGATAATGATCATGAAACTTCGAATGAGATAGCTACTGAACCTCGCAGATCGACAAGGGAATGTGCCACTCTTGATTGGTACGATCCTTGTCTAAATTTCATGATTGTGGACAACAATGATGAAGACCCTGCGACGTATGAAGAAGCGATGATGAGCCCAGATTCCAACAAATGGCAAGAAGCCATGAAATCCGAAATGGGATCCATGTATGATAACAAAGTGTGGACTTTGGTAGACTTACCTGATAGCCGCAAGGCTGTCGAGAATAAATGGATCTCTGATACGTCTCCAACGTATCTATAATTTCTTATGTTCCATGCTACTTTTATGATGATACTCACATGTTTTATACACACTTTATGTCATTATTATGCATTTTCCGGCACTAACCTATTAACGAGATGCCGAAGAGCCAGTTGCTGTTTTCTGCTGTTTTTGGTTTCAGAAATCCTACAAAGGAAATATTCTCGAAATCGGACGAAATCAACGCCCAATATCTTATTTTTCCCGGAAGCTTCCAGAGCACCGAAGAGGGGCCAGAGGGGAGCCAGGGGGCCCACCCCACAAGGCGGCGCGGCCAGGGGGTGCCCCCTATGGTGTGGCCCCACCAGGTCTCCTCTGAGGCTACTCTTCCGCCTACTTAAAGCCTCCGTCGCGAAAACCCTAGAATAATAAGCCACGATACGAGAAAAGTTCCAGAGTCACCGCCATCGCGAAGCCAAGATTCGGGGGACAGAAGTCTCTGTTCCGGCACGACGCCGGGACGGGGAAGTGCCCCCGGAAGGCATCTCCATCGACACCACCGCCATCTTCATCGCCGCTGCTGTCTCCTATGATGAGGAGGGAGTAGTTCTCCCCCGAGGCTAAGGGCTGTACCGTAGCTGTGTGGTTCATCTCTCTCTCCCATGTGATCTTTATGTGATCATGAGCTTTGTAATCTAGTTGAATATCATCTATGTGCTACTCTAGTGATGTTATTAAAGTAGTCTATTCCTCCTCCATGATGTAATGTTGACAGTGTGTGCATCATGTAGTACTTGGTATAAGCTATGATTGTGATCTCTTGTAGATTATGAAGTTAACTATTACTATGATAGTATTGATGCGATCTATTCCCCCTTTCATAGCCTGACGGTGACAGTGTTCACTCCGGGCATAAAACCCGAATCCCGAATCCCGAACCCGAAATTCCCGATCCCGAACCCGTATATCCCGAATCTGAAATTCCCGAGCACTTATTCGGGAAAGTGTTTGGAATTCCCGAATTTATTTCAGGATTTTCGGGATTGTAGTTTTGGCACCCGAATTTCCCGAATATCCCGAGTAGCCCATCAACGCTTAGAATTTGGAAAGCCCAACGCTACGTCCTGAGCCCAGCCCAAGTGAAACAACCTGTAACTTTCCAGAACCACGAGCGGAGAGCTCCTCCACTTTCCCCACTCCTCGTGTCCCTCCAGAACCCCACTCACGCGCCGCCGCTCGCCATGACTGCACGCGCCGGCAGTTGCCGCTCGCCACAACCGCAGCCGCCGGCAGTTGCCGCTCGCTCCAACCTCACCTCCCGGCCGCCGCTCGCCCCTGCAGTCTGCCGCCGCTCGCCCCTGCAGTCTGCTGCCGCCTCCTAGTCGACAGCTTCCTGTCGTCCTCGATGGGACACCTCCGCCTTCCACTCTCCTCGTCCCACGACGGCAGGCTGCACCTCCAGCGCGCGTCGATTGAAGGACTACTCCAGCGCTGTTTGTTGTTAAATTTTTTTTTCAGTTCCTAATTTCGGCCGATTCAGGAATTCCCGAACCCGAACCCGAATTATCGGGTACCCGAATTTTCGGGAATCAAATATTAGGATGTAATTTCGGGTGTCATTCTATGGAACCCGAAATAATTTTTTCCCGAATTTCCCGTCCCGAAATTTCGGGATTTCCCGAACGCCCAGAGTGAGACAGTGTGCATGCTATGTTAGTACTCGGTATAATTGCAATGGTCTATTATGCACTCTAAGGTTACTTAAATATGAACACCGAATGTTGTGGAGCTTGTTAACTCCGGCTTGAGGGAGCTCTTGTAGCCCTACACAATGAATGGTGTTTGTCATCCAACAAGAGAGTGTAGAGAAAGTAGTATTTGTTTATTCAGTTATGTGATCAATGTTGAGAGTGTCCACTAGTGAAAGTATGATCCCTAGGCCTTGTTTCCGAATATCGAAACTCCGTTTATTTACTCTTCTACTGCATGTTTACTTGTTGCCATATTTATTTCAGATTGCTATTGCCACTCATATTCATCCATATCACTTGCATTTTACTATCTCTTCGCCGAACTAGTGCACCTATACATCTAACAAGTGTATTAGGTGTGTTGGGGACACAAGAGACTTCTTGTATCGTAATTGCAGGGTTGCTTGAGAGGGATATCTTTGTCTTCTACCTCCCTGAGTTCGATAAACCTTGGGTGATTCACTTAAGGGAAACTTGTTGCTGTTCTACAAACATCTGCTCTTGGAGGCCCAACACTGTCTACAGGAATAGAAGCGTGCGTAGACATCAAGCTATTTTCTGGCGCCGTTGCGGGGAGGTAAGGTAAAAGGTATTCACATCCTCCGACTACTAAGCTATTTCCTAGCACTGTTGCCGGTTTGTGAGTGCTCGAAGCTATTTCCTTTAGATCCTACAATTGCATCTTTTTGTTTCTTGTTTTTATTTTCACTAGTTAGGCTTAATGGAAAACAACAACAAAATTAGAGATCTTTATAGTATTTATCTTGAGTTAGGACATGAGGTGTTTGAAGAGAAAATTAAAAAACCTATGGAAATCTATATGCATAATAATGGCAATGTTATTAGTATGAATGCTTTGAACACCATTGTTGCTAATGCTATGGAAAATTCTAAGCTTGGGGAAGCTGGTTTTGATAAGCATGATATTTTTACTCCCCCAAGCATGGAGGAGAAAATTTACTTTGATGATACTTTACCTCCTATATATGATGATTACAATGATGACTATCATATTTTCAGTCCACCTACTATTGAGGAGAAAATTAATTATGATTACAATATGCCTCCTATATATGATGATTATGGTGATGAGAATAATAATGATAGCTACTTTGTTGAATTTGCTCCCACTACAATTAATAAGAATGACTATGCTTATGTTGGGAGTAGTAATTATTTTATGCATGAGACTCATGATAAGAATGCTTTATGTGATAGTTATATTGTTGAGTTTGTTCATGATCCTACTGGAAATTATTATGAGAGAGGAAAATATGGTTGTAGAAATTTTCATGGTACTAAAACACCTCTCTATATGCTGAAAATTTTGAAGTTACTTGTGTTTTATCTTCCTATGCTTGTCACTTTGTTCTACATGAATTTATTTGTGTACAAGACTCCTTTTCATAGGAAGTGGGTTAGACTTAAAAGTGTTTCATACTTGCTTTTGATGCTCTCTTTTGCTTCAACTCTTATTTCTTGCGAGTGCATCATTAAAATTACTGAGCCCATCTTAATGGCTATAAAGAAAGCACTTCTTGGGAGATAACCCATGCTTTTATTTTGCTACTATTTTGTTGTGTCTTGAAAGTTGTTACTACTGTAGCAACCTCTCCTTATCTTTATTTTATTGCATTGTTGTGCCAAGTAAAGTCTTTGATAGTAGAGTTGATACTAGATTTGGATTACTGCGCAGAAACAGATTTCTTGCTGTCACGAAATTTAGCAGCCCCGTCTGTAGGTAACTCAGAAAAATCTGTCAATTTACGTGCGTGATCCTCAGATATGTACGCAACTTTCATTAAATTTGAGCATTTTCATATGAGCAAGTTAAGTGCCCCTGAAAAATCCATCTTTACGGACTGTTCTGTTTTGACAGATTCTGCTTTTATTTCGCATTGCCTCTTTTGCTATGTTGAATGGATTTCTTTGTTCCATTAACTTTCAGTAGCTTTGTGCAATGTCCAGAAGTGTTAAGAATGATTATTTCACCTCTGAATATGTGAATTTTCGATTATGCACTAACCCTCTAATGAGTTTGTTTTGAGTTTGGTGTGGAGGAAGTTTTCAAGGGTCAAGAGAGGAGGATGATATAATATGATCAAGAAGAGTGAAAAGTCTAAGCTTGGGGATGCCCCGTGGTTCATCCCTGCATATTTAAAGAAGACTCAAGCATCTAAGCTTGGGGATGCCCAAGGCATCCCCTTCTTCATCGACAACTTATCAAGTCATCTCTAGTGAAACTATATTTTTATTCCGTCACATCTTATGTGCTTTACTTGGAGCGTCTGTCTGCTTTTATTTTCGTTTTGTTATCTTAGTTCTTTGAATAAATTGGATCATACCTTGTTTGGGAGAGAGACACGCTCCGCTTTTTCATATGAACACTGCTGTTCTTAGCTTTATTCTTAATGTTCATGTCGAAGGTTGAAACTGCTTCGTTAATTGTTATATGGTTGGAAACATAAAATGCTGCATGTGGTAATTGGTATAATGTCTTGAATAATTTGATACTTGGCAATTGTTGTGCTCATATAGATCATGTTTAAGTTCTTGCATCATGTACTTTGCACCTATTAATGAAGAACTACGTAGAGCTTGTTGACATTTGGTTTGCATGATTGGTTTCTCTAAAGTCTAGATATTTTCTGGTGAGGGTTTGAACAACAAGGAAGACAGTGTAGAGTCTTATAATGCTTGCAATATGTTCTTATGTAAGTTTTGCTGTACCGGTTATACTTGAGTTTGCTTCAAACAACCTTGCTAGCCTAAGCCTTGTATTGAGAGGGATTACTTCTCGTGCATCCAAAATCCACGAGCCAAAAACTATGCCATTTGTGTCCACCATACCTACCTACTACATGGTATTTTTCTGCCATTCCAAAGTAAATTCCTTGAGTGCTACCTTTAAAATTCCATTCTTTGTCTTTGCAATATATAGCTCATGGGAAAAATAGCTTAAAAACTATTGTGGTATTGAATATGTACTTATGTATCTTATTTCTTATAAGTTGCTTGTTGAGCGATAACCATGTTCCTAGGGACGCCATCAACTATTTCACCTTTGTTGAATATCATGTGAGTTGCTATGCATGTTCGTCTTGTCTGAAGTAAGGGTGATTTATCATGATCAAATGGTTTGAGTATGCATATTGTTAGAGAAGAACATTGGGCCGCTAACTAAAGCCATGATCCATGGTGGAAGTTTCAGTTTGGACATTAATCCTCAAATCTCTTATGAGTATATTATCTGTTGTTGAATGCTTATGCATTAAAGAGGAGTCCATTATCTGTTTTCTATGTTGTCCCGGTATGGATGTCCTTACTTGAGATCTATCAAAAACGAGAAATCAAATGCGATCTATCTCCTTGGACCTTTGTACAGGCGACATAGAGGTACCCCTTTGTGACACTTGGTTGAAACATATGTTATGCAATGATAATCCATGTAAATCCAAGCTAATTAGGACAAGGTGCGAGCACTATTGGTATTCTATGCATGAGGCTTGCAACTTATAGGATGTCTTATACATAACACATATGCTTTATTACTACCGTTGACAAAATTGTTTCTTGTTTTCAAAATAAAAGCTCTAGCACAAATATAGCAATCCATGCTTCCCTCTTCGAAGGGCCATTCTTCTACTTTTATGTTGAGTCAGTTTACCTATTTCTTTCTATCTTAGAAGCAAACACTTGTGTTAACTGTGCATTGATTCCTACATACTTGCTTATTTGCATTCATCATATTACTTTGTGTTGACAATTATCCATGAGATATGCATGTTGAAAGTTGAAAGCAACCTGCTGAAACTTATATCTTCCTTTGTGTTGCTTCAATGCCTTTACTTTGAATTTATTGCTTTATGAGTTAACTCTTATGCAAGACTTATTGATGCTTGTCTTGAAAGTACTATTCATGAAAAGTCTTTGTTATATGGTTCAGTTGTTTACTCATTGTCTTTACCATTGCTTTGAATCACTTCATTCATCTCATATGCTTTACAATAGTATTGATCAAGATTATGATAGCATGTCACTTAAGAAATTATCTTTGTTATCGTTTACCTACTCGAGGGCGAGTAGCAACTAAGCTTGGGGATGTTGATACGTCTCCAACGTATCTATAATTTCTTATGTTCCATGCTACTTTTATGATGATACTCACATGTTTTATACACACTTTATGTCACTATTATGCATTTTCCGGCACTAACCTATTAACGAGATGCCGAAGAGCCAGTTGTTGTTTTCTGCTGTTTTGGTTTCAGAAATCCTACAAAGGAAATATTCTCGGAATCGGACGAAATCAACGCCCAATATCTTATTTTTCCCGGAAGCTTCCAGAGCACCAAAGAGGGGCCAGAGGGGAGCAAGGGGGCCCCACCCCACAAGGCGGCGCGGCCAAGGGGGGGTGCCCCCTATGGTGTGGCCCCACCAGGTCTCCTCCGAGGCTGCCCTTCCGCCTACTTAAAGCCTCCGTCGCGAAAACCCTAGAACAATAAGCCACAATACGAGAAAAGTTCCAGAGCCGCCGCCATCGCGAAGCCAAGAATCAGGGGACAGAAGTCTCTGTTCCGGCACGCCGCGGGGACGGGGAAGTGCCCCCGAAGGCATCTCCATCGACACCACCGCCATCTTCATCGCCGCTGATGTCTCCTATGATGAGGAGGGAGTAGTTCTCCCCCGAGGCTAAGGGCTGTACCGTAGCTATGTGGTTCATCTCTCTCTCCCATGTGATCTTTATGTGATCATGAGCTTTGTGATCTAGTTGAATATCATCTATGTGCTACTCTAGTGATGTTATTAAAGTAGTCTATTCCTCCTCCATGATGTAATGTTGACAGTGTGTGCATCATGTAGTACTTGGTATAAGCTATGATTGTGATCTATTGTAGATTATGAAGTTAACTATTACTATGATAGTATTGATGCGATATATTCCCCCTTTCATAGCCTGACGGTGATAGTGTGCATGTTATGTTAGTACTCGGTATAATTGCAATGGTCTATTATGCACTCTAAGGTTACTTAAATATGAACACCGAATGTTGTGGAGCTTGTTAACTCCGGCTTGAGGGAGCTCTTGTAGCCCTACACAATGAATGGTGTTTGTCATCCAACAAGAGAGTGTAGAGAAAGTAGTATTTGTTTATTCGGTTATGTGATCAATGTTGAGAGTGTCCACTAGTGAAAGTATGATCCCTAGGCCTTGTTTCCGAATATCGAAACTCCGTTTATTTACTGTTCTACTGCATGTTTACTTGCTGCCATATTTATTTCAGATTGCTATTGCCACTCATATTCATCCATATCACTTGCATTTTACTATCTCTTCGCCGAACTAGTGCACCTATACATCTGACAAGTGTATTAGGTGTGTTGGGCACACAAGAGACTTCTTGTATCGTAATTGCAGGGTTGCTTGAGAGGGATATCTTTGTCCTCTACCTCCCTGAGTTCGATAAACCTTGGGTGATTCACTTAAGGGAAACTTGCTGCTGTTCTACAAACTTCTGCTCTCGGAGGCCCAACACTGTCTACAGGAATAGAAGCGTGCGTAGACATCAATCTTCAAAAGAAAAACAGATGCTGATGGTAATATTACTGTCTATAAAGCTCGACTTGTCGCAAAGGGTTTTCGACAAATTCAAGGTGTTGACTACGATGAGACTTTCTCACCTGTAGCGAAGCTAAAATCTGTGAGGATTTTGTTAGCAATAGCTGCATTTTTCGATTATGAGATTTGGCGGATGGATGTCAAAACGGCGTTCCTTAATGGAGACATTGAGGAAGAGTTGTATATGGTACAACCCAAAGGTTTTGTCGATCCTAAAAATGCTGACAAGTTGTGCAAACTTCAGCGTTCAATTTATGGACTGAAGCAAGCATCCAGAAGTTGGAACCGACGCTTTGATAAGGTGATCAAAGACTTCGGGTTTATAGAGTGTCATGGAGAGGCCTGTATTTACAAGAAAGTGAGTGGGAGCTCTGTAGAGTTCCTGATATTATATGTGGATGACATATTATTGATTGGGAATAATATAGAACTATTAAGCTGTGTAAAAGGTTATTTGAATAATAGTTTTTCAATGAAAGACCTTGGTGAAGCATCGTACATATTAGGCATCAAGATTTATAGAGATAGATCAAGACGCCTAATATGGCTTTCACAAAGTACATATCTGGACAAGATTCTAAAGAAGTTTAGAATGGACGAAAGTAAGAAAGGATTCTTACCTATGTTACCAGGCAAGGTCTTGAGTAAGACTCAAGGACCGACTACGGCAGAAGAAAGAGAAAGGATGAGTCAGATCCCCTATGGCTCAGCAGTAGGCTCTATCATGTATGCCATGCTATGTACTAGACAGGATATAGCACATGCTGTTAGTTTGACTAGCAGATATCAAAGTGATCTAGGAATGGAACACTGGACATCGGTCAAGAATATCCTGAAGTACTTGAAAAGAACTAAGGATATGTTTCTTTGTTATGAAGGTGACCAAGAGCTCGTTGTAACCAGTTAGACCGATCCAAGTTGGAACACTGATCCTGATGACTCTAAGTCTCAGTCTGGGTACGTGTTTATATTGAATGGTGCTGCAGTAAGCTGGGCAAGCTCGAAGCGAGTGCACGGTGGCGAAGTCTTCAACATAATCAGAGTACATAGCGGCTTCAGAGGCTTCATCAGAAGCGGTATGGATGAAGAGGTTCATTGTAGAGCTCGGTGTGGTTCCTAGTGCATTGGACCCACTAGTCATCTACTGCGACAACATGGGTGCCATCGCAAATGCACAAGAACCAAGGTCACACAAGAGGCTGAAGCATATCAAGCTGCGTTATAATTCGATTCGCGAGTACATCGAAGATGGAGAAGTAAAGATTTGCAAAGTACACACTGATCTGAATGTAGCAGATCCGTTGACTAAAGCTCTCCCTAGGGCAAAGCATGACCAACACCAAAATGCCACGGGTGTTAGGTATCTTACAATGTAATCTAGATTATTGACTCTAGTGCAAGTGGGAGACTGTTGGAGATATGCCCAAGAGGCAATAATAAAACTGGTTATTATATATCTTTGTGTTTATGATAAATGTTTATATACCATGCTATAATTGTATTAACCGAAACATTGATACATGTGTGTTATGTAAACAACAATGAGTCCCTAGTAAGCCTCTTAACTAGCTTGTTGATTAATAGATGATCATTGTTTCATGATCATGAACATTGGATGTTAATAACAAGGTTATGTCATTATATGAATGATGTAATGGACACACCCAATTAAGCGTAGCATAAGATCACGTCATTAAGTTATTTGCTATAAGCTTTCGATACATAGTTACCTAGTCCTTTCGACCATGAGATCATGTAAATCACTTATACCGGAAAGGTACTTTGATTACATCAAACGCCACTCGCGTAAATGGGTGGTTATAAAGGTGGGATTAAGTATCCGGAAAGTATGAGTTGAGGCATATGGATCAACAGTGGGATTTGTCCATCCCGATGACGGATAGATATACTCCGGGCCCTCTCGGTGGAATGTCGTCTAAATAGCTTGCAAGCATATGAATAGTTCATAAGAGACCACATACCACGGTACGAGTAAAGAGTACTTGTCGGAGACGAGGTTGAACAAGGTATAGAGAGATACCGATGATCAAACCTCGGGCAAGTAAAATATCGCGTGACAAAGGGAATCGGTATCGTATGTGAATGGTTCATTCGATCACTAAGTCATCGTTGAATATGTGGGAGCCATTATGGATCTCCAGATCCCGCTATTGGTTATTGGTCGGAGAGAGTTCTCCACCATGTCTACATAGTTCGCGAACCGTAGGGTGACACACTTAAGGTTTTGATGTCGTATTAGTAGAACTTGAATATGGAATGGAGTTCGAAGTTTTGTTCGAAGTCTCGGATGGGATCCCGGACATCACGAGGAGTTCCGGAATGGTCCGGAGAATAAGATTCATATATAGGAAGTCATTTTATAAGTTTGAAAATTATCCGGTGCATTTATGGAAGGTTCTAGAAAAGTCCGGAAGAAATCACTTTAGAAGGCGGAGTCCCGAAGGGACTCCACCTCCCATGGCCGGCCAACCTTAGAGGGGTGGAGTCCCAGGTGGATTCCACCAAGGGTGGCCGGCCACCCCCCTCATGGAAGGGTGGGAGTCCCACTTGAGGTGGGAATCCCACCTTGGTTAGGTTTCCCTACACATGGAAGGTTTTGGGTTGGGGTCTTATTCGAAGACTTGTAGTCCAACACTTGGGGGTTCCACCTATATAATGAGGGGCAAGGGGAGGGGGACGGCCACACCAAAGCCACCACCTTGGCCGCACCCCTTGGAGGCCGGCCACCCCCTCTCCCCAAACCCTAGCCGCCCCACTCCTCCACCTCTCCCGCAACGCTTAGCGAAGCTCCGCCGGAGATCTCCATCGACACCGCCACCACGCCGTCGTGCTGCCGGATTCAAGGAGGAGCTACTACTTCCGCTGCCCGCTGGAACGTGGAGAAGGACGTCGTCTTCATCAACACCGAACGTGTGACCGAGTACGGAGGTGCTGCCCGATTGTGGCACCGTCAAGATCTTCTACGCGCTTTTGAAAGCGGCAAGTGATCGTCTACCGCAGCAACAAGAGCCTCATCTTGTAGGCTTTGGAAATCTTCAAGGGTGAGTCTCGTTCATCCCCTCGTTGCTCCCGTCTTCTAGATTGCATCTTGGCTTGGATTGCGTTCTCGCGGTAGGAATTTTTTTGTTTTCTATGCAACGAATCCCTACAGGCCCAGGGCCTCCACACCATAGGCTGGCGCGACCAAGAGGGGGGCGCGCCGCCATATGGGGTGGGCCCCTCGGGCACCCCCTCGCGCCGCCCTTTCGCCTATATATTCCTTCCTTCGCGAAAACCCTAAAATAACAAGTCATATTCCACGAAGAGTTCCGTAGCCGCCGCCATCGCGAAGACAAGTTTCGGGGGACAGAAGTCTCTGTTCCGGCACGCCGCCGGGACGGGGAAGTGCCCCCGGAATCCATCTCCATCGACTCCATCGCCATCTTCATCGCCGTTGCTGTCTCCCATGATGAGGAGGGAGTAGTTCTCCCCCGAGGTTGAGGGCTCTACCGGTAGCTATGTGGTTCATCTCTCTCTCCCATGGTGTGATCTTTATGTGATCTTGAGCTTTGTAATCTAGTTGAATATGTAGATGTTACTCTTGTCTATTATGCACTCTAGTGGAAACAACTTGAATCTCTCTTTTACTCTAAATTTTATCCTCCTCGTGAAGTGCATGTTGATAGGAATTACATTTATCACTTTTATCCTCGTGATGGAGAGAGTATTTCCCAAGCATGGGGGAGATTGAAGTCACTAATGCTCAAATGTCCCATTCATGAGCTCCCCCGTAATGTTATTATTAATAATTTTTATGCAAGGCTTTCAGGACATCACAAGGACTGTCTAGATGCCTGTTTGGAGGGATCTTTCACAAGCAAGGAGGTTGAAGCTAGATGGGATCTTCTTGAAAGAATTCAAAGCAATACTGAAGGTTGGGAGAATGACAAAGGTAAAGAATCAGGTATAAACTACGAGTATGATTGCATTAAGTCTTTCGCTCAAATTGTTGATTTTCAAGAGCTTAGTGCTAAATATGGTCTTGATCCTCAAATTATGGTCGATTGCTATAGAGCCTTTGCTTCTCATATTAATGTTCCTAAAGAAAATTGGTACATGTATCATGAACCTTTTAAAGACACTTGCATGGAAAATAAAATTGTTGTTAATGATTGCAATAAACATGCCCAAACTTCTGAAAATACTATTTCTTATAAGCATGTTAACTTTTGTGGAATGCATAGACCTTGTGGAATTAATCAAATTGAAGAAGAATATTGTATCCATCACAGGAATGAAAAAACTAGAAAGTGGTCTAGGGCTCTAGATGATCTTGGTGAAAAAGTTTGTGCCCTCTATCCTTTTATTTGTGAACTTTGCCATAGAGTGGGTCATTTTAATTTTCAATGCTCCTCGAATGATAATTCGAACCTCATGAGTGCTGCAAATTTGTATTGTGATGATGAAATCACCCCTAATCAGCATGATGAACTTACTTTATTTTTGGGGTGTGAAGAGTTATCAAGAAAAATTTCTTTGTTAGATATGAGTGACCTTGATATGAATAGTGTGTTGCATGGATGTTATCTCTATTGTGTTAATAATTGCCATGCCAACACCTACATACAAAGTGTTATAAAGGATGGGACTTTACCAAAATATGACAGGACTAATATGTGTTTTGTTCTTATTAATGAAAGAGAGGTTTCCTCCCAAGTTTCTTCTATTGTTTCTAATAATAAACCAGGTTATGTGGAGAAGCTTCCTTTCAAGCCTCTCCCTCCTAACGGGGAAAAGAAGAAGAAGAAGAAGGGAACGAAGAAGAAGAAAAAGAGGGGGAATAAAAAGAAAGAGGTAACGGCATATCCCCGCGTGTACGAGATAACGATAGGTAACCGTAAATATGTTGCTCCTAATGATTATTATGATCATGAATCTGAGTACAATGATCTTTCTATGCCCTTTACCTACATTAGTGATCATGATTTGGAAGAGCACACTACTTTTGATATTGAAGACCTCTGGGACACTAATTCTGAAAATGATGATGTTAATAATTGCCATAGTATTAGTACTATCCATGTTTCTTCCCATAATGATATAGAAAGCTCTAAGCTTAGGGATGAGGTGTTTGAAAATCCTTTTGCTGCTGATGATTATATGTTTGATACATTTCCCTCTAGTAACAATGATGGTATGTTTACAGATGAACACACTGTGGAAGATAACTATTCTATTTCTTATGATGACACTATGCCTCCAATATTTGACAATTATTATAAAGAATACTATGACATAGGTTATAATTACAGTCATCCTCGTGAAACTTGTCATAGTTATGGAGGGATTACCCAAAACCATCTCTCTAATATGCAGCTTGTCTATCATATTCAAGTTCGTTATGGTGATTATTATATTTTCAGTCCACCTACTATTGAGGAGAAAATTAATTATGATTACAATATGCCTCCTATATATGATGATTATGGTGATGAGAATAATAATGATAGCTATTTTATTGAATTTGCTCCCACTAGAATTAATAGTAATGACTATGCTTATGTGGAGAATGATACTTTTATGCATATGAACCATGATAAGAATGTTTTAAGTGATGGTTATATTGTGGATTTCATCAATGATGCTACTGAAAGTTATTATGAGAGAGGGAAATATGGTTATATGCATCTTAATAATATTAAGTTTCCCCTCTTTTTGTTGAGAATCTTGAAGTTGCGTTTGTGTTGCCTTTCTATGCTTGCTGCTTTGTGCTTTCAATACTTGTTCCCTTACAAGATTATTTTTCATAGTAAGAAAGTTAGACTTAAAAGTGTTTCATACTTGCTTTTGATGCTCTCTTTTGCTTCAACTCTTATTTCTTGCGAGAGCATCATTAAAATTGCTGAGCCCATCTTAATGGCTATAAAGAAAGCACTTCTTGGGACATAACCCATGTTTTTATTGTGCTAATGTTTTGTTGTGTCTTGGAAGTTGTTACTACTGTAGCAACCTATCCTTATCATGTTTATTTCGTTTTTGTGCCAAGTAAAGTCTTTGATAGAAAGTTGATACTAGATTTGGATTTCTGCGCAGAAACAGATTTTTAGCTGTCACGAATCTGGGCCGTTCTCTCTGTAGGAAACTCGTAAAATTCTGAAAAAAATCATAAGTAATACTCAGATATGTACGCAACTTTCATTCAATTTGAGCTTCTTCATCTGAGCATGTTAAGTGCCTCGAAAAAATTCGTCTTTACGGATTGTTTTGTTTTGACAGATTCTGCCTTTTATTTCACATTGCCTCTTTTACTGTGTTTCATAGGAAGACAGTGTAGAGTCTTATAATGCTTGCAATTTGTTCTTGTGTAAGTTTTGATGTACCGGTTCATACTTGTGTTTGCTTCAAACAACCTTGCTAGCCAAAGCCTTGTACTGAGAGGGAATGCTTCTCGTGCATCCAAAACCTTGAGCCAAAACTTATGCCATTTGTGTCCACCATAACTACCTACTATGTGGTATTTTTCTGCCATTCCAAAGTAAATTGCTTGCGTGCTACCTTTAAAAAAATTCATTCCTTGTCTTTGCAATACATAGCTCATGGGAAAGTAGCCTAAAAACTATTGTGGTAAATAATATGTCGCTTATGTATCTTAGTTCTTATAAGTTGCTTGTTGAGCGGTAACCATGTTATCTGGGGACGCCATCAACCTGTTACACCTTTGTTGAATATCATGTGAGTTACTATGCATGTTCGTCTTGTCTGAAGTAAGGGAGATTTGCCATGAGTTAAATGGTTTGAGTATGCATATTGTTAGAGAAGAACATTGGGCCGCCAACCAAAGCCATGTATCATGGTGGAAGTTTCAGCTTGGACACTCAAATCCTCAAAATCTCTTATGAGAATATTATTATTGTTGAATGCTTAAAGCATTAAAAAGAGGAGTCCATTATCTGTTTTCTATGTTGTCCCGGTATGGATGTCCTTAAGTTGAGATCTATCAAAATCGAGAAATCAAATGCGATTTATCTCCTTGGACCTTTGTACGAGTGGCATAGAGGTACCCCTTTGTGACAGTTGGTTGAAACATATGTAATGCGATGATAATCCATGGAAATCCGAGCTAATTAGGACAAGGTGCGGGCACTATTAGTATTCGATGCATGAGGCTTGCAACTTATAGGAAGTTTTATACATAACCCATATGAATTATTAGTACCGTTGACACAATTGTTTTCGTGCTTTCAAAATAAAAAGCTCTAGCACATGAGTAATCCCTGCTTCCCTCTGCGAAGGGTCTTTCTTTTACTTTATGTTGAGTCAGTTTACCTACTTCTTTCTATCTTAGAAGCAAACACTTGTGTCAACTGTGTGCATTGATTCTTACATGCTTGCTTATTGCATTCATCAAATTACTTTGTGTTGACAATTATCCATGAGATATACATGTTGAAAGTTGAAAACAACTGCTGAAACTTAAATCTTCCTTTGTGTTGCTTGAAAACCTTCTATTAAGAATGTATAGCTTTATGAGTTAACTCTTATGCAAGACTTGTTGATGCTTGTCTTGAAAGTACTATTCATGAAAAGTATTTGCTATATGATTCAGTTGTTTACTCATTATCTATTTGTTAACAAACTATAGACCATTGCTTTGAATCACTTCATTCATCTCATATGCTTTACAATAGTATTGATCAAGATTATGATAGTAGCATGTCACTTCAGAAATTATCCTTGTTATCGTTTACCTACTCGAGGGTGAGTAGGAACTAAGCTTGGGGATGCTTGATACGTCTCAAACGTATCTATAATTTCTTATGTTCCATGCTAGTTTTATGACAATATCTACATGTTTTATCCATACTTTATATCATTTTGATGCATTTTTCGGTGCTAACCTATTAACAAGATGCCGAAGCGCCGGTTCCTGTTTTCTGCTGTTTTTGGTTTCAGAAATCCTACACAGGAAATATTCTCGGAATTGGACGAAACAAAAGCCAAACCTCCTATTTTTCCGAGGGACACACGGAGCCGGAAGGGCAAGCCAGGGGGAGGCCCAGGGCCTCCACACCATAGGCTGGCGCGGCCAAGAGGGGGGGCGCGCCGCGATATGGGGTGGGCCCCTTGGGCACCCCCTCGCGCCGCCCTTTCGCCTATATATTCCTTCCGTCGCGAAAACCCTAAAATAACAAGTCATATTCCACGAAGAGTTCCGTAGCCGCCGCCATCGCGAAGACAAGTTTCGGGGGACAGAAGTCTCTGTTCCGGCACGCCGCCGGGACGGGGAAGTGCCCCCGGAATCCATCTCCATCGACTCCATCGCCATCTTCATCGCCGTTGTTGTCTCCCATGATGAGGAGGGAGTAGTTCTCCCCCAGGTCGAGGGCTCTACCGGTAGCTATGTGGTTCATCTCTCTCTCCCATGGTGTGATCTTTATGTGATCATGAGCTTTGTAATCTAGTTGAATATGTAGATGTTACTCTTGTCTATTATGCACTCTAGAGGTTACTTTAATATGAACTCCGGAGTTACTCTCCATGGTGTGATGGTGACAGTGTGCGCATCGTGTGTGATTCCTTTATGACATTGTGGAGCTTGTTTACTCCGGCTTGAGGTGTGCTCTTGTAGCCCTACACAATGAATGGTGTTTGTCATCCAACAAGAGAGTGTTTGAGAGTAGCATTTATTTATTCAATTATGTGATCATTGTTGAGAGTGTCCACTAGTGAAAGTATGATCACTAGGCCTTGTTTCTAAGCATTGAAACACCATTTCCAACAAGTTCTGCTACATGTTCGCTTGCTGCCATTTTTTATTTCAGATTGCAATTACTACTTATAATCATCCATATTACTTGTATTTCACTATCTCTTCGCCGAACTAGTGCACCTATACATCTGACAAGGGTATTAGGTGTGTTGGGGACACAAGAGACTTCTTGTATCTTAATTGCAGGATTGCTTGAGAGGGATATCTTTGACCTCTACCTCCCTGAGTTCGATAATCCTTGGGTGATCCACTTGAGGGAAACTTGCTGCTGTTCTACAAACCTCTGCTCTTGGAGGCCCAACATTGTCTACAGGAATAGAAGCGTGCTAGACATCAGTCACCCGTACGGTGTTGATGATGACGTCCTTCTCCCCATTCCAGCGGGCAGCGGAAGTAGTAGATCCTCCTCGGAATCCCGACAGCACGACGGCGTGGTGGCGGTGGTTGTGGAGAACTCCGGCAGGGCTTCGCCTAAGTGCTACAGGAGGTGTATGAGGAGGGAGGTTTGCTAGGGTTTGTGAGAGAGGGGGTAGGGGCGCCGGCCAGGGGCCTGATACGTCTCCGACGTATCGATAATTTCTTATGTTCCATGTCACATTATTGATATCTACATGTTTTATACACATTATATGTTGTATTTATGCATTTTCCGGCACTAACCTATTAACGAGATGCCGAAGAGCCAGTTGCTGTTTTCTGCTGTTTTTGGTTTCAGAAATCCTAGTAAAGAAATATTCTCGGAATTGGACGAAATCAACGCCCAGGGTCCTATTTTTGCACGAAGCTTCCGAGAAAACCGAGGGGAAAGGAAGTGGGGCCACGAGGCGCCGCCACAACAGGGCGGCGCGGCCCGGCCCTAGGCCGCGCGGCCCTGGCGTGTGGGGCCCTCGTGTGGCCCCCGCGTTGCCCTTCCGCGTACTTAAAGCCTTCGTCGCGAAACCCCCGATGCCGAGAGCCACGATACGGAAAACCTTGCGAGACGCCGCCGCCGCCAATCCCATCTCGGGGGATTCTGGAGATCACCTCCGGCACCCTGCCGGAGAGGGGATTCATCTCCCGGAGGACTCTTCACCGCCAGGGTCGCCTCCGGAGTGATGAGTGAGTAGTTCACCCCTGGACTATGGGTCCATAGCAGTAGCTATATGGTTGTCTTCTCCTCATGTTCTTCATTGTCGGATCTTGTGAGCTGCCTAACATGATCAAGATCATCTATCTGTAATTCTATATGTTGTGTTTGTCGGGATCCGATGGATAGAGAATACTATGTTATGTTGATTATCAATCTATTACCTATGTGTTGTTTATGATCTTGCATGCTCTCTGTTATTAGTAGAGGCTCGGCCAAGTTTTTGCTCTTAACTCCAAGAGGGAGTATTTATGCTCGATAGTGGGTTCATGCCTCCATTAAATGCGGGACGGTGACGGAAAGTTCTAAGGTTGTGGATGTCGTTGTTGCCACTAGGGATAAAACATTGATGCTATGTCCGAGGATGTAGTTATTGATTACATTACGCACCATACTTAATGCAATTGTACTGTTATTTTACAACTTAATACTGGAAGGGGTTCGGATGATAACCTGAAGGTGGACTTTTTAGGCATAGATGCATGCTTGGATAGCGGTCTATGTACTTTGTCGTAATGCCCAATTAAATCTCACAATATTCATCATATCATGTATGTGCATTGTTATGCCCTCTCTATTTGTCAATTGCATGACTGTAATTTGTTCACCCAACATGCTATTTATCTTATGGGAGAGACACCTCTAGTGAACTGTGGACCCCGGTCCATTCTTTTACATCTGAAATACAATCTACTGCAATACTTGTTCTTTACTATTTTCTGCAAACAATCATCATCCACACTATACATCTAATCCTTTGTTACAGCAAGCCGGTGAGATTGACAACCTCACTGTTTCGTTGGGGCAAAGTACTTTGGTTGTGTTGTGCAGGTTCCACGTTGGCACCGGAATCTCTGGTGTTGCGCCGCACTACATCCCGCTACCATCAACCTTCAACATGTTTCTTGGCTCCTCCTGGTTCGATAAACCTTGGTTTCTTTCTGAGGGAAAACTTGCCGCCGTACGCATCACACCTTCCTCTTGGGGTTCCCAACGGACGCGTGATGTACGCGTATCAGGGCCCCCTATGGTGGTGCGGCCAAGTACAAGGCTGCCCCCTCCCTCTCCTCCTCATTATATAGGTGGAACCCCAAGGGTTTGCCCAAAGTCTTCGAATAAGACCCCAATTCAAAAACTGCCTTATGGACGAAACCTAGAGGGACAGGGACTCTCCCCTTCCCCCTTTCTTTGGCCGGCCAAGGAGGTGGATTCCTCCATGGACTCCACCCTCCCACTTGGTTGGCTGGTTGGGTTTGGTGGAGTCCAACCGGGACTCCACCTTCCATGGTGATTTCATCCGGAAGGTTCTAGAACATTCTAGCGCCTTCCATAAATTCACCGGATCATTTCCAAACTTGGAAAGTGACTTACTATATATGAATCTTATTCTCCGGACCATTCCGGACCTCCTCGTGATGTCTTGGATCCCATCCGAGACTCCGAATAAACATTCGAACTCCATTCCATATTCCATATCTACTTAAAATGACATCAAACCTTAAGTGTGTCACCCTACGGTTCGTGAACTATGTAGACATGGTCGAGACTCTTCTCCGACCAATAACAAATAGCGGGATCTGGAGATCCATAATGGCTCCCACACATTCAACAATAGCTTAGTGATCGATTGAACCATTTACATACGATACCGATTCCCTTTGTCACGCGATATTTTACTTGTCTGATGTTTGATCATCGGTATCTCCATACCTCGTTCAACCTCGTCACTGACAAGTACTCTTTACTCGTACCGTAGTATATCATCTCTTGTGAACTATTCACATGCTTGCAAGCTAATCAGATGACATTCCACCGAGATGGCCCAGAGTATATCTATCCCTCATCGGGATGGACAAATCCCACTCTTGATCCATATGCCTCAACTCATACTTTCTGAATACTTAATCCCACCTTTATAACCACCCATTTACGCAGTGGCGTTTGATGTAATCAAAGTACCCTTCCGGTATAAGTGATTTACATGATCTCATGGTCGAAGGACTAGGTAACTATGTATCGAAAGCTTATAGCAAATTGAACTTAATGATGTGATCTTATGCTACGCTTATATGGGTGTGTCCATTACATCATTCATCTAATGACATAACCTTGTTATTAATAACATCCAATGTTCATGATCATGAAACTATGATCATCTATTAATCAACAAGCTAGTTATACAATAGGCTTACTAGGGACTCCTTGTTGTTTACACAACACACATGTATCAATGTTTCGGTTAATACAATTATAGCATGGTATGCAAACATTTATCATAAACATAAATATATATAATAACCACTTTATTATTGCCTCTTGGGCATATCTCCAACATGGGCGGGAAAGATATTATCATATGGAGACCATCCTGTACTCATTAATTTAGTGCTCACTAGTTTACTGATGTTCATGTTATCTTTCTTACAGATACCTAAAGGGGTACGAAAACATCTTGACTTCTGCAGATCTCATTTTTTCTGGCAAAGTGAAGATAGTAAACGTAAATATCGGTTAACTAAGTGGAATATTATTTGTAGATCAAAGGAACAGGGGGACTTGGTATTGAGGTGCTAGACATTAAAAACATATGCTTACTCATCAAATGGTTGTTTAAATTGCTAAACAAAGAGGGCATGTGGCAAAAGTTGCTACATAATAAATACTTGTCCCAAAAATTGCTGGCTCGTGTCCAAAGTAAACCCACTGACTCGCCTATTTGGAAAAGGTCTTATGAATGTTAAGGATGAGTTCTTTAGCATAGGTCTTTTCAAAATTGGTGATGGCATGACAATCCGTTTTTGGGAGGATACATGGCTAGGATTATCACCACTAGCTCAATAATACCCTTTATTATTCAACATTGCGCAATGTAAGCATGTTACTGTTGCAAGTGTTTGATACGTCCAATTTGCATCACTATTTTATATCATAATTTGCTGTTATTCATTGATATATTTCATATTGGGACACAATACTTATGTTATTTCATCTATTTTGCATGTTTCATGATTATTTGGAGATTGAGCACCGGAGCCGGGATTCTGCTGGAAAAAGCACCGTCGGGATGCGATATTTCGGAAGATCAGCTGTGGAAGGAAGTTTTACAGAAAATCCTATTTTTCCGGATGACCGAGGAAGCCGGAAGGGGGAGCCGAGCTGGACCCGGGGTGGGCCCACACCATAGGGTGGCGCGGCCCATGGCACGGCCGCGCCACCATGTGGTGTGAGGCCCCCTCGGCCTCTTTCGCCTCCTTTTCTTCGCGAAACCCTTCGTCCCGAAGACCTAAGCCACGGAGGAATCCTCACGAAGGGTTACAGCCGCCTCTGCGGGGCGGAGAACACTAGAGAGAAAAGAGCTCTCCGGCGGGCGAGGAATCCGCCGGGAAATTCCCTCCCGGAGGGGAAATCGACGCCATCGTCACCGCCATCGAGCTGGACATCATCTCCATCACCATCATCATCATCTCCACCATCATCACCGCCATCTCCACCGCTGGACATCGTCACCGCTGTAGCAATTTGGGTTTGATCTTGATTGTTTGATAGGGAAACTCTCCCGATGCTGATTTCTACTTGTTATTGATGCTATTGAGTGGAACCATTGAACCAAGGTCTATGTTCAGATTGTTATTCATCATCATATCACCTCTGATCATGTTCCATATGATGTCTCGTGAGTAGTTCGTTTAGTTCTTGAGGACATGGGTGAAGTCTAATTGTTAGTAGTGAACTATGGTTGAGTAATATTCAATGTTATGATATTTAAGTTGTGGTGTTATTCTTCTAGTGGTGTCGTGTGAACGTCGACTACACGACACTTCACCATTTATGGGCCTAGGGGAATGCATCTTGTACTCGTTTGCCAATTGCGGGGTTGCCGGAGTGACGAAACACTGAGCCCCGTTGGTATATCGATGCGGGAGGGATCGCGAGGATCTCGAGTTTAAGGTCTGTGGTTAGATTTATCTTAATTACTTTCTTGTAGTTGCGGATGCTTGCAAGGGGTATAATCACAAGTATGTATTAGTCCTAGGAAGGGCGGTACATTAGCATAGGTTCACCCACACAACACTTATCAAAACAATGAAGATTAATCAGCTGTATGTAGCGAAAGCACTAGACTAAAATCCCGTGTGTCCTCGAGAACGTTTGGTCATTATAAGTAAACAAACCGGCTTGTCCTTTGTGCTAAAAAGGATCGGGCCACTCGCTGCAATTATTTCTCTCGCATTTTACTTACTCGTACTTTATTTATCTGTTACATCAAAACCCCCCCGAATATTTGTCTGTGAGCATTTACAGTGAAACCTTCATCGAAACTGCTTGTCAACACCTTCTGCTCCTCGTTGGGATCGACATTCTTACTTATCGAAGATACTACGATACACCCCTATACTTGTGGGTCATCAAGACTATTTTCACGGCGCCGTTGCCGGGAGTGAAGCGCTATTGGTAAGTGGAATTGGTAAGGAAAACCTTTACTTGTTTGTGCTGATTTTATTTACTGCTCGTTGCTATAAGTCATTATGGAGAGATCTTCTCTTCAATTTCTATTTGGGAAATCTACTACTACTGCAACGGTAGTGGATGAGGCGCCAGGTGAGGAAGTAATACCATATAAAATACCTACGAAAATTATTGAACATGTTATGGATAACCGCTATGAAGGGGATGGAATTGTCCATCCTGGTGATCATTTACTATTTTTGCATGAATTATGCGGGTTATTCAAATGTGCAGGTATTGCTATGAATGAAGTTAGGAAGAAACTATTCTCTATATCGCTGTCTGGTAAAGCGGCGCATTGGTATAAATTGCTGAAGAATGGTGATTCTCTTGATTGGGAGGACATTGTGCCTTTATTCTATTCCAAATTTTATCCTCCAAGTGAAATTCACAAAGATCGGAACCGCATATATAATTTCCGGCCTCATGATGGAGAGAGTATTGCCCAAGCTTGGGGAGATTGAAGTCTTTAATGCTCAAATGCCCCATTCATGAGCTTCCTGGTAATGTTATTATTGATAATTTCTATGCAAGACTATCTTTTCAAGACAAGACCTTGCTTGGATACTTCTTGTTCCGGATCATTTACACGCAACAAAGAAGAGTTTAAAAGGGACCTTCTTGATCGGATCCAAGAAAATACTGAAGGTTGGGAGAACGACAAAGATAGAGAATCAGGTATAATTTATGATTATAAATGCATTGAAGATTTTATGGATACTGATACATTTCGTAGTATGAGTGCTATATATGGTCTTGATTCTCAAGTTGCTGCAAACCTTTATAAAGCTTTTGCCTCTCATTATGAATTGCCTAAGAAGAATTTTGATAAGTATCATGAACCGTATAAAGATAAAATTGATCCATCTATTAATAAGTGTGTTGTAGTTGAAACTGCTGACCGTGTTATTCCTGAAGCTTATATTGAAAAAACTCCTTTTCCTGCTAAAATGAAAGAGTACTCTGTTATAAATAGTGCGGTTCATAAAAGTGAAAAGAAACCTATAGAACACGAAGAACAAATAAAAGTTGAACCTGCTTGTTGCAATTGTTAAAGATCTTGTGACTGAAAATGTGGAGGATGGTCATATTATTTTACGTGAAGATGCTTCTAATATTGTTTCACATCCTAATAAACCCAAACAAGCTAGTGTTCCTATGATATCTGTTAGAATTGGTGATCATTGCTATTATGGTTTATGTGATATTGGTGCAAGTGTTAGTGCTATACCTTATGAGCTTTACACGGAGATTATGCACGAAATTGATTCCTGTGAACTTGAAGATATTGATGTGGTTATTCAGCTGGCTAATAGAGAAACTATTTCTCCAATTGGTATTGTTCGAGATGTGGAAGTTCTATGTGGTAAGATTAAATATCCTGCTGACTTTTTGGTACTTGGCTCTGCTGCTAGTGATTATTGTCCTATCATTTTTGGTAGACCTTTTCTAAATACTTGTGGAGCTATTATAGATTGTAAGAAAGAGAAAATTTTGACTAAATTTGCTGGTGAGTCTTATGAGTTTAACTTTTCCAAATTTACTAAAACTCCTTATAAAGCTGATTTGCCTAGTAATGATTTTAAAATGGAGCAGTGTGCATCTATTGTTCTTGTTCCGAATAATCCTTTGCAGCAACATTTGGAGGATAGCGAGAGTGAAGTTTTTAGGAAGGAAAGAGATGAGCTTGAGGAGATTTTTCTTCGCCAACCTATTCTCAAGCATGATTTACCGGTGGAAGATTTGGGTACAACGCCGCCACCAAAGGAAGATCCTGTTTTTGATTTAAAGCCTCTGCCTGATAATCTTAAATATGCTCATATTGATGATAAGAAAATATATCCTGTTATTATTAGTTCTAAGCTTACAGAGTTTGAAGAAGAAAGATTATTGCAAATATTGAAGAAACACCGAGGTGCTATTGGCTATACTCTTGATGACTTGAAGGGGATTTCTCCCTCTATTTGCCAACACGCCATTAATATGGAAGATGATGCGAAGCTCTGTTGTTGAACCTCGGCGTCGTCTAATTCCCAAGATGAAGGATGTGGTAAGAAATGAGGTATTACGACTTCTTGAAGCTGGTATTATATATCCTATTGCTGATAGTAGATGGGTTAGTCCTGTGCATTGCGTTCCTAAGAAAGGAGGAATGACTGTTGTGCCTAATGATAATGATGAGCTCATACCTCAAAGAGTAGTTGTAGGGTATAGAATGTGCATTGATTATCGAAAAGTTAATAAAGTTACTAAGAAAGATCATTATCCTTTACCATTTATTGATCAAATGCTAGAAAGGTTATCTAAAAATACTCATTTTTGCTTTCTTGATGGTTATTCGGGTTTTCACAAATTGCTGTTAAAGCTAAAGATCAAGAGAAAACCACTTTTACTTGTCCCTATGGAACTTATGCTTATAGGCGTATGCCTTTTGGTTTATGTTATGCTCCTGCTACTTTTCAAAGATGCATGTCTGCTATTTTTCATGGTTTTTGTGAGAGTATTGTGGAAGTATTCATGGATGATTTTTCTGTCTACGGGTATTCTTTTGATAGTTGCTTGCGAAACCTTGATAAAGTTTTGCAGAGATGTGAAGAAACTAACCTTGTTCTTAATTGGGAGAAATGCCACTTCATGGTTAATGAAGGAATTGTATTGGGACATAAAATTTCTGAAAGAGGTATTGAAGTTGATAGAGCTAAAGTTGAAGCTATTGAGAAGATGCCCTATCCGAGGGATGTTAAAGGTATTCGTAGTGTTCTTGGTCATGTTGGGTTTTATAGGAGATTTATTAAAGATTTCTCCAAGATTTCAAAACCACTTACTAATCTTCTTCAAAAAGATGTACCTTTTGTTTTTGATGATGATTGTAAGAAAGCTTTTGAAACTCTAAAGAAAGCCTTAACAACTGCTCCTATAGTTGAACCTCCTGATTGGAATTTACCTTTTGAAATTATGTGTGATGCTAGTGATTTTCCTGTAGGCGCTGTTCTTGGACAGCGAGTAGATAAAAAATTAAATGTTATCCATTATGCTAGCAAAACTCTTGATGCTTGCTCAAAGAAATTATGCTACTACTGAAAAAGAATTGTTGGCTGTAGTCTTTGCTTGTGATAAATTTAGATCTTATATTGTTGATTCAAAAGTTACAATTCATACCGATCATGCTTGCAATTAGATACCTTATGACAAAGAAAGATGCTAAGCCGAGGCTTATTAGATGGGTACTTCTTTTGCAAGAATTTGATTTACATATTGTAGATAGGAAAGGAGCTGATAATCCCGTTGCTGATAATTTGTCTAGATTGGAAAATATTGCTTATGATCCTGTTCTCGTTAATGATAGTTTTCCAAATGAACAATTGGCTGTAATAAAGGTGAGCTCGCGAGACAGGTCCTTGGTATGCTCGACTATGCTAAATTTATTGTTTCCAAGTACTTGCCTCCAACCTTTTCAGCTCAGCGAGAGGAGGAAATTCTTTTATGACTTGAGGCATTATTTTTGGGATGACCCACACTTATATAAAGAAGGAGTGGATGGTATTATGCGAAGGTGTGTTCCCGAATATGAACAACAAGAGATATTGAGTAAATGTCATGGCAGTGCTTATGGAGGACATCACGCGGAGATAGAACCGCGCAAAAGGTTCTACAATCAGGTTTATATTGGCCAACTCTCTTCAAAGATGCAAGGAAGTTTATTTTATCTTGTGATGAATGTCAAAGGGTTGGTAATATCTCCAGACGCAATGAAATGCCTATGAATTATACCTTGTTATTGAACCGTTTGATTGTTGGGGATTTGACTTCATGGGACCTTTTCCCTCTTCAAAAGGTAACACTCATATACTTGTTGCTGTTGATTATGTTACTAAATGGGTGGAAGCCATACCTACAAAAAGTGCTTGATGGTGAGACCTCTTTAAAAATGCTTTTAGATATTATTTTTCCTAGATTTGGAGTACCTAGATATATTATGACTGATGGAGGTTCTCATTTTATTCATGGAGGTTTTAGAAAAACTCTTGCTAAGTATGGTATTAATCATAGAATTGCTTCCGCTTATCACCCTCAAAGTAGTGGTCAAGTAGAACTATCAAATAGAGAAATTAAATCTATCTTGCGAGAAAACCGTTAATAAATCTAGAAAGAATTGGGCTAGTAAATTGAAAGACGCACTATGGGCTTATAGAACTGCTTATAAAAACCCCATGGGAATGTCACCTTATAAAATGGTTTACGGAAAAGCTTGTCATTTACCTTTAGAACTAGAACACAAAGCTTATCGGGCTGTTAGGGAATTAAATAAAGATCCTAAACTTGCCGGTGATAAGAGGTTGCTATAATTAAGTTCTCTAGATGAATGGAGAAGTGAAGCTTATGAAAATGCTAAACTTTTTAAAGAAAAAGTTAAAAAATGGCATGATAGAAGGATCATCAAGAGAGAATTTAATATTGGGGATAAAGTCCTATTGTATCGGTCTCGTCTCAGATTCTTTGCAGGGAAATTACTCTCGAAATGGGAAGGACCATATGTTGTTGAGGAGGTGTATCGTTCAGGAGCAATTAAGATTAGCTCTCTCCAAGGCAATGCTACGCAAGTGGTGAATGGACAAAGACTCAAGCATTATATTTCAGGTGATTCTTATAATGTTGATGTTGATATTATTCGAGTGGAAACACCGGAGGCTTTCATCAAAGGACAAATTGACAGTCCGCCAGAATTCAACTTTGAATAGGTAACAGTACTGGTAATAAAAAGTTCGCGATTTACTTTTCGAACATTACTTTTGTTGTTTTTGGAAAATACGAAAAATTACGAGTTCGAAACGGAGTGGAAAGGACGCACGAGGGCGTGCCACCATAGGCCGGCGCGGCTCGGCTCGGGCCTGCGCCGACCTATGGTCTGGCCGCCTCGTCGCCCCTTTCCGACTCTGGTTCGATCTGGTACTTTCCGTTTGTTCTGAAATTTTTTATTATAAAATCCACCGGACCCCTGGAGGTCCGTATATCGTTCTCTCGACGTGTTTTGTTTCAAGCTGTTTCTGCCAGGATTTGTTTCGGATCTAGAGCCATCATGTCTTCGTCGGGAACTCCGAAGGACAGCTCCTGCAAGGATGTTGGCAACTTGTACATGGAGGAGCTGAAGATACACCCGAAGGAGTTGATGCTCGTCGAGGGAAAACTGCAGATCAAAGATGTTCAGGGTCCCAAAGGAGAAGGAAGCTTGGAAGACAGGATGGAGAAGCTAGAACAAGAGGTCTTCAATTACAAGAAGATGGCCGAGCGTAAAGTGGATATCTTTCACAAGATTGTGTCTGAACTCATTGCTCGAACACGAGAAGGAAACCGCAAAGCTATGGGGCGACATCCTCTCACTTCACGACACCACCAACAAACTCCAAGCTCAACTCTATGACATTCATAATCGAAGCTGTGAGTATGAAAACAGGTTTAAACATATAAGCCGTGCTGCTAGTTTCGGGATTCCCGAGACCAAGATGTCATTTGTTGATGGAGAGCCTCTATCTTGGAAGTCTGAAGACGGGAATTCATCACCACCATCGCCAAAGGAGTAATCCATCATCGGTATTGGCATCCCCTTGGTTTGTTCCAAGCTTGGGGGAGTGCCGCGGTATCACATTATCATTACCTTTTACTTTTTACTATCAAGTAGTGTCATATCATGAGTAGGGAAGTTATCGTATGAGATGGGTTGCGGTGTGGAAGTATCTCTCCTTTAGTTTGTCTATGTATCCCTTGGTGTGAGTTATCGTTATGGAATATTAATGAGAAGTCTTATCATTTACATATTGCACACCTTATTTTAGTTTGCAATTTCTACTATATGATTGATCTTGATTTTAGTATTGGTACCACTTTGGGAGTATTGAGTAAATCTATTTGGTTTTGGCAAACTTAGCAATGGTCAATAGCAACAACACTTTGAGTTTAAGAATAATAGAGGAAACAAATGTAGAAGATATTATTATCTTTCTTATCAGTTCTTAGCTTAGTATTCTAAAAGTTAAAACTGTTTGTGCTTACAAGTAAGATGCATGATTGTTTCTATCACATGTATATTTGTTTGTTTCCTTCAACTCTTATGCTTGCTATTTAACCTTGCTAGCCAAAGACTCGTACTCGAGAGGGAATACTTCTCGTGCATCCAAACCTGAACCCAAACCTATGCCATTTGTGTCCATCATATCTACCTACTACATGGTATTTTCTGCCATTCCAAGTAAATACTTCATGTGCTACCTTTAAACAATTCAAAACTTATTACTCTTTATTTGTGTCAATGTTTTATAGCTCATGAGGAAGTATGTGGTGTTTTATCTTTCAGTCTTGTTAGGCAGCCTCCACTAAAGGACTAGTGGCTTCATCCACTTATCCTATAATTTTGCAATAAGAGCCGGCAACGGGGTTCCCAGCCCCAATTAATCAACTTTCATTAATAATTCTCTTCGCATGTTTTGCCCTGATTCATCAGTAAGCAACTTAATTTTGCAATAGACACTCATCCATGGTATGAGATTGTTGGAAGGCACCCGAGGATTCGGTTAGCCATGGCTTGTGTAAGCAAAGGTTGGGGGGAGTGTCATCCTTAAAATAAACTAAAGTACATGTGTAAACAAAAGAGAAGAGGGATGATCTACCTTGCTGGTAGAGATAACGTCCTTCATGGGAGCCGCTCTTTGGAGGTCTCGTTTGGCAAGGGGTTAGAGTACCCGCTACCGGTCGTTGACAACAACAAACACCTCTCAAAACTTTACTTTTATTCTCTTTATATGATTTCAAAACTGAAAAAGCTCTAGCACATGATTTAATCCCTGCTTCCCTCTGCGAAGGGCCTGTCTTTTACTTTAGGTTGAGTTAGTAAACCTATTTCCCTCCATCTCAAGCAAGCATTTGAGTTGTTGTGATCAAACTATTATATTGTGATTTGCTTCATCATGTCTTTACTCTTTCTTGTTTAGTACAAGTTTTATCTGAATGAATATAGCTTTGAAAGTCATCAATGATTAATACGATTGAGTATGCAAGTTTACCATAAGTTTTAATATGAGAGCGCTGCTCAATAGATGAATATAATCTGTTAAATGTTCTCTGACCAAGAACAAAGTTTGCCATCACCAATTATGATTCCTTATGCACCTTTATTTGTGATTACCTTATACTTGTTGCAAGTTGAATTATATGAGGAAGTTGTTTACTATAATGTCTTGTATGAATGAATATGATGCTTCTTGTCCGTATTTTATTTATCGACTCTTCACTCCATAAACATGTGGACTCGTTTACGAGTTCGGTTTCGCTTGGGGACAAGCGAAGTCTAAGCTTGGGGGAGTTGATACGTCCAATTTGCATCACTATTTTATATCATAATTTGCTGTTATTCATTGATATATTTCATATTGGGACACAATACTTATGTTATTTCATCTATTTTGCATGTTTCATGATTATTTAGAGATTGAGCACCGGAGCCAGGATTCTGCTGGAAAAAGTACCGTCAGGATGCGATATTTCGGAAGATCAACTGTGGAAGGAAGTTTTACAGAAAATCCTATTTTTCCAGATGACGGAGGAAGCCAGAAGGGGAGCCAGCTGGACCCGGGGTGGGCCCACACCATAGGGTGGCGCGGCCCATGGCTCGGCCGCGCCACCATGTGGTGTGGGGCCCCCTCGGCCTCTTTCGCCTCCTTTTCTTCGCGAAACCCTTCGTCCCGAAGACCTAAGCCACGGAGGAATCCTCACGAAGGGTTACGGCCGCCTCGCGCGGGCGGAGAACACCGAGAGAGAAAGAGCTCTCCGGCGGGCAGGAATCCGCCGGGAAATTCCCTCCCGGAGGGGGAAATCGACGCCATCGTCACCGCCATCGAGCTGGACATCATCTCCATCACCATCATCATCATCTCCACCATCATCACCGCCATCTCCACCGCTGGACATCGTCACCGCCGTAGCAATTTGGGTTTGATCTTGATTGTTTGATAGGGGAAACTCTCCCGGTACTGATTTCTACTTGTTATTGATGCTATTGAGTGGAACCATTGAACCAAGGTCTATGTTCAGATTGTTATTCATCATCATATCACCTCTGATCATGTTCCATATGATGTCTCGTGAGTAGTTCGTTTAGTTCTTGAGGACATGGGTGAAGTCTAATTGTTAGTAGTGAACTATGGTTGAGTAATATTCAATGTTATGATATTTAAGTTGTGGTGTTATTCTTCTAGTGGTGTCGTGTGAACGTCGACTACACGACACTTCACCATTTATGGGCCTAGGGGAATGCATCTTGTACTCGTTTGCCAATTGCGGGGTTGCCGGAGTGACAGAAACCTGAGCCCCCGTTGGTATATCGATGCATGAGGGATCGCAGGATCTCAGAGTTTAAGGGTGTGGTTAGATTTATCTTAATTACTTTCTTGTAGTTGCGGATGCTTACAAGGGGTATAATCACAAGTATGTATTAGTCCTAGGAAGGGCGGTACATTAGCATAGGTTCACCCACACAACACTTATCAAAACAATGAAGATTAATCAGCCGTATGTAGCGAAAGCACTAGACTAAAATCCCGTGTGTCCTCGAGAACGTTTGGTCATTATAAGTAAACAAACCGGCTTGTCCTTTGTGCTAAAAAGGATCGGGCCACTCGCTGCAATTATTTCTCTCGCATTTTACTTACTCGTACTTTATTTATCGGTTACATCAAAACCCCCCCGAATATTTGTCTGTGAGCATTTACAGTGAAACCTTCATCGAAACTGCTTGTCAACACCTTCTGCTCCTCGTTGGGATCGACATTCTTACTTATCGAAGATACTACGATACATCCCCTATACTTGTGGGTCATCAGTGTTCTGTCATCTATCCCCGTAAATCTGAGGTTTACGAGACAATTGACAGGTGGTAAGTGGTAAGTGGAATTCTTGGATTCACTTATGTAGACACTTAATGGAGGTGTCTTTGAATAAGAGTCAGACACTTTTATATGGAAATTAACGACCTCTAGTGTGTGTTTACTGTCACGGACCTAATGAATGTACATACTATTTTTTTAAAAAGTATCTATGGAAGTTGAAAATCCCACTCAAGATAAAGATTTTCATGTTGTTCCTAAATAAAAAAAAATTTACTCACCCCTCATAATTTAGTTTAAAAGGAATTGAAATGGGAGTAAGAAATGTTGTTTTTGGGATTCAGAGGAGACAGTGAATGCCTTTTCATCTCCTGCCATTTTGCTAGATTAGTATGGAGAGTTGTTATGCTACTTATGATATTCCACCATCATCCAATATCACAAATATGTTTGGAAATTGGCTAAATGGTATCAACAAGAAATCTAAGGCTAAAATTCGAATTGGTGTTTTAACTTTATGTTGGTCGATTTGGATTGCAGAAATGACATAGTATTTAACATGAAGGATTATACGAATTTTTTGCAGGTTATCCATATGGTTGCACATTGGATTCAACTATGGCGTTTCCTTTCTCCGGAGGATCAGCGGGCATGCATGGTTACTAGGTTCTACCGCCTACGGATGATTGCACAAGATATTTCTACCAGGCTACTTGGCGGCCTATTAGAAGATTGCAAGATGGTTATGCATAGTTTTTTTTTTGGCTTCTTTTACAATTGTTGATTTTTGTATCGACCCTCTCGAACCCATGACTTGTAAACATTGAATTATTGTTACTTTCATAATAAATGGTTGTGTGCATCTATTGATGCAGAGGCCGGGGTATTTTCCCATTTCTAAAAAATGAAATATTTATGGCAGATACAGTGAGATATATTTGATAACATATATGTTGAATTTCTTTCTATAAACTTGCCTAAAAGAAAATAGGGTTGACTTAAGAAAACATAAGGTGTCCTTAGATTTGGATGGTGGAGGTACTAAAATTATAATTTGGATGGCGGAGGTACTAAAATTTGGATGATCCATGTGCTGATGGACTACTGGATCCCATTTGTTCGTTTATTCCAAGCAAACAAAACAATATGGAACACCAAAGAACTGCACTGGGGAGAAGCTTTGCCTCTAATTTAACCACAGTTCAAAGCCAATCATTAGCAGACAAACCCTCTGGCTTTGCTTGGCGCTTAAGAAGATCAAAAGAAGCAAAAGGCGCTTCTGCTCTAGGGAGGCAAGAATCTATACCAAGAGAATGACCAGAGGGTCAGATGGTTAGCTCGAGTTGGTGGCTACCCCGCAACCCGTGTTCGAATCTCCTCGGACGCGGATTTGCGGCTCATTGAGCTCCTTCTATAAGAATAAGCCCTGGGTGCTAGTGCTCATGGGTCTCGTTTTTTTTAAGAATCTATACCAAGGATTGGCCCGGAACAATCTACCACGCATGGAATTCAATTCAAACTGTTTCGCGATGCCATGGCCACCAACCAGGAACGAACAATGCTAAGTTTCTGATCCCGAGGCGAAAAAGGAGATTCGTGTAACACCCAGAGCCGCAACCCTATCTCATTGTTTGATCTTCGCTTTTTCATGGGGCTGGGCTAGCTGGGCTGGCGCGGCAGCAGAGAAATGTGCGCAACGTAGGGCCAAGCCATGAAACACAACGTTAGGGTTTTTCCTTTTTCTATATCGGTGTCTGCCCTCGCACACGCATCCCCGCGAAGGTGGGTCAAGGCGGCACATCGGGCGCGTCACCGTTGTACGGAGCGCGCAGCCTTGCGCCGGCGAGAAGAGGCTTTTGCTTTCCTTTCGCAGATGCACAGGAGCTCATGCTGCTACGGCTACTATACAGTACGTGCGCCTCCAAAGCTGTGCAGCGCAGCTCCATGGATCGATCTGGCGAGATCGCCCCGGGTGCCTCTTCCGAACTCCGAAGTCGCCCAACGTTTGATCTCTTTCTTCTCCGGGGAGGCAGAGTCGCTTTACGCCGTGGCCCGCGTGTCTCGCCGTCCCGGCGTCAAGCGCCCCCGGCCGGACGGGGGAGAAAGCGACTCGACGGACGCCGATCAGGGAGGGATGGCTCTCGCTGCCGGCCGCAGTCGCAGCGGACAGACCGAGGTTTTACGTGAGAAAGCCGGAGCAGATCTTTCGTGGAAGTGGACGAAAGGAAATTAGACAGGGATGGCTTCGCTCCAACCAAAGCTCCATGCATCTCGGGCGCCGCACAGCGATAGCCAGCGAATTCGCCCTCCAGTCGGCTGGAGCCTTCCTAGCTTTGTTTTTCCAACCGAAAAAAAAGAAGAGATTTTTTGTTTTTTTAGGGGATAAGCGTCGCTACTCGCCAGTGGCTAACTACTTAGAGCATCTCCACTCGTCTCCCCGACGAGGCCCCCGAACGACGTTCCATCTGGACGGCGTAATTTGGCCCAGTCGCGCCCCCGGTTCCTCGTTTTCGTCCGGATTTGGGCCTAAATTCATCCGGCGATCTCACGCCATCCCCGGCCCCCCGGGGAGCGCTCGGGGAGTCCGGACGAAACGAAAGCGCGGGAAACACCGAGGAAACTTCCCGCGCGTCTGGTGGCCCCAACTTGTCGGCGAGAGAAACCAATCGTCGTCCTCATCGCATCGTCTTTCGCGCGCTGTAAAAGCCTGCCGCCGGTATGCATTCGCCGGCCACGCGGCGAGTTAATGTCGTCGTCTTCCACGCACGCATCGTCTTCCGCGCGCACTAAAGGCTGCCGCCGGTCAGCTCGCCGTGGACGCGTCGCATTCCACGCGTCATTTACACCAGCGCCAGCCGCGCCTATATACGCCGGTCCGCTCGCCGCGAGGCGTACCCCGTGCTCCACTCTCCCTCCACTCTCCCTCTACTCTCCCGATGGCGTTCTACGACGACGATGACGCAGCCAACAACGGCTTCCCCGCCGGTCGCTCCACGCGTGGGAGGGGCACCTCCTCCACCAGGCGGGGTACCCCTGCCCGCCGGACACGAGGCCTCCCGGCGGCGGGTGGCGGCTTAGTGCTGGCGGCGTACCAATCCCGCCGCCGCCTCATGGCCACGCCCTCGACGTCGCCATCGAGGAGGCGCGGATGACCTTGACGGATGAGGAGCGCGCCGAGCCACGCCACCACCCCGACAACTACACGGCGTGGAACTCGTACTTCCTGCGGCGGTGGGAGCGGGAGCTCGCCTCCTACGACGGCACGCCGCCTCCGCCTCCGCGCAACAACACGGCGGGCCGCCGACGTTGGTGGAGCACGCCGGGCCGGACACTCGAAGCCGTCCTCGATCACATCGAGGGCGGAAACTTCCCGGTGCTCACGATGCCCCCTCCATCGAGGGCATCGGCGAGCCGCCGCCGGGGAAACGTCTGGCAGCCACGGCGCATGGCTGCCGGCTCGTCGTCTTCGGATCGGCGCCGAGGTCATCCTTGGCGCCGGTGAAGAGGGAGGAGGCGACGTCGCCTTCGACGCCGGTGCGCGTCAAGAAGGAACCGGCGTCTCCGCCGCCGACCGAAGGGCGCAGCGGCGGCGCCCTCGTCATCCGCGACCGGCCTTCCGCGCCGCGGAGCGGCCGGAAGAAGACGAAGAAAGAGGCCGCCGCAAACCAGCTCGCCGAGGAGGAGGCGAAGCGCGCGGAGGACGCCGCGATGGCGGAGGCGATCGCCGGGTCGGCCGAAGGACATGGAGGAGGAGAAGCGCGCGGACGACGCCGCGCCGGATCGGTCCGGGCGCGGCCCGGGAGCGCGAGGAGGCGGAGCAGCAGCGGCGGCTGCTGGACCTGGCCGCCGCACGCCAACTCGCCGCCCGCGCCGCTCCAACCGCCGCCCGCGCCACTCCAACCTCGCGCCGTGCCGCTCCAACCGCCGACGACGTCGCGCGCTACCGCCGTCCTGCGACACCTCCATCCGGCGTCGCTGTCCCCTTCGTCGACCTCGAGTCCTCCGACGACGAATGGTACAAGCCATCCCCGGGGTGGGGAGACGCCGGCCAGGGCAGCAGCAGCCAGGCCGCGCAGCCGAAGGTCGAGGACGACGGCTCCGACGACGACGGCGGCGACTACACGGTGTTCTACCGCCATTTCGGCATGTAGAGCGCCGTGTTTTAAAATTAGCATTTGAATTCCTCTAGCCGAACTCGAAATATAGTCGAATTCGGCCTCTATGTATGAACTCCGTCCGTTATATAATAAATATCATTAAATTTAGTCTATATTCGCCCGTTTTGAGCCGTAGTTTGTCAAGTTTCCGTTTTTCAAATTCGCATCGTCGACTTCGCCTGGGCACGCGGCTGGGAAACTACTCCTCCCCACGCCAAATCTTCCTCCAATCCGGACGAAAATTTCGCCGGATTTGGGCGTGGGGAGCGCCAACGAGTGGGGATGCTCTTATGCCGGGATTTCAAATTTCTGAGATTTTTTTTTTTTGAGAAATTTCTGAGATGGCCGACTGTTGTGTTCATTGATGCGAGTAATGGGCTACTGTGTTTGGAGTCCACGAAAGGGGACACACAGTGAAAGCGAAGTGGGTCGCGCTGTGCGACGGAAAAGCCTAGCCCATCCCGGCCCACCAGAGCATAGGAGAACAGAGCAAAACCATGCTTTACCGCAACTCGATTATGCGTCGCCGCGAGCGCGCGTAATCCAAGTTGATTGACAGGGACAGAGAGCGTGCTTTTAGCCTCTTCGATCTCCTTTACCTCTGCGGGTGGACGCGAACAGTTATGTCAGATTAGCCAACATGAGATCGAGTCTGATCGGACACGGCCACACGGGTAGCTAAACCTGATGGGACATGAACAGCAGAACAGGGGCAGGGCGGCAAAGGGAGATCGATAAAGGATTTACACGGCGCATTACCACTCGATGATTAGACGGCGACGCTATTCTCGTGCTCGTGCTCGATCGATTACCCGTTTGACTCTGCCGTCGAATCGGCCGCCGCGCCATTCTTCGCGCGGGATCGGCTATGCAGCCATGCGCAGCGCAGGGCCCAGAAACAAAAGGTAAGGCGAGCCTTGTGCACGGAACTTCACCATCGGCAATGTCGCTACCTTCGCTTTCGCTCGGCCCAACCAGATCACGCACGCACGCGTGCTTCAAACGACTAGCACGTCAACTCTCGTTGCAGCACGGATGAATGTGTGGACCTCGGTACCGAATGCTTTGTTGATGGAACACGACGTATGGCCAGGATCAGCTGGCTTCGACGATAAGCAATTTTGTCGTCCGCGCAAAACAAATACAGTATCTGCATTCTGCAGACAGACCCTGAGAGCACGGTAACTCTCGGGGACACCCACATGTGCTCTCAGGTAGGATCCGTCAGAGGCCGCGAGAGCCGAAATGTTCAGAGATCAGGTAGTGGAGGTGCAGTCGCGCAGAGGCGCACCTGAAAACTAACTGACGTATCAGAGGCTAACAGCATGCGGTCGAGTTGACAGTGTACAGGGGAAGTACAGCACCTGGTGGCCAGTGGGTTAGCGCTACCTCGCCAGAAAATCGACAGAAACGTTTACGCCCCTCACTCGTCTCACAGGCGGCGAGCAAATCCTAGATCTTCGATCACCAGCGTGGGTGTTGCCTTCGTCTCCCTCGCTTGCTGCTCTGGTGGTAGGAGCGGGAGGGAACCTTGATCCCTCGTTCTGTAGTTAGGACTTACCTGGTGTGGTGCGTTGCTGGGTGGTGGGAGTGGCACTTTTAGAAGAGTTTTAGAGCATCTCCAGTCGCGTCCCCCAAACCGTCCCCCAAACCGCGCCGGATCGAGCGTTTGGGGGACGTGTTTCGTTCGTGCCGGGTTTGGGGGACGTCGCTCCCCAGCCGCGTCCCCCAAACGCCGCCCCCAAACATTTAAAATAATTTTTCTGGCATTTTTATTTCAATTTCCACAAACTAATACATAATTTGGAACGTGGTTTACACGAAAACACAGTTTTGAACATGGTTTTCCACAAACTAATACATAGTTTGAACCATGGTGGACACAAATATAAAATATTGCAAAGAAACTAAACCTAACTAGGCCGTGCATCGAAGGTTTCGTGTGTTCGCTGCTAAGAAAGAACACTCGAGGGCACACCAGATCACCTAAGCCGGAAAATCCAGCGGGAGGATGGTGCCCTTGTTGGTTCTACCGATGAGGCGAACGAGCAGAAACCTCCGTGCACGTATTCGCTGCGAAGAAACAACACTCATTCAGTCGTCCTCCTCGTCGGTGCTGTCGTCGTCCCTGTCGACGTGGTAGTCCCGGAGGCAGCGCCTCTCGTCGAAGACCTTGACGATCCACCGGCAGTAGCCGCACGAATGCTCCCGCAGATGCATCGTGCGCGGGCGTACGCCGCCGACGTACTCGGCGAAGGAGTCCGGCAGCCTCTGGATGCCGCGCGGGTCGCCCTTGAGGACGTGGACGAACTCGAACAGGACGTCCGACTCCACGTCCATCTCCGACGATGATGAAGGCGGCGGCGTGGAAGGCGACGGCGAGCGTTCAGCTATGCCGCGGCCACGACCACGACCACGACCACGGCCGCGGCCGCGAGGTCCGCCTCTACCAGACATAGCGTCGAGTCTTGTTGAGAGATGGTGGCGGCTAGGGTTTGGGAGAGAGGCGCTAGGGTTTGTGTGTGAGAGGGACGATGAGAGGCGCCCCTTTTTATAGGCCGGAGGGAGGCGGAGGAGCGGTGGCGCTCATTAACGCCGGCACGCGAGCTAGGCGCGACGGGACGCGTCGGCTGCGCCCTCTGCGGGAAGCTGCACCGTCGGCTGCGCGCCAATAACTTCCGTCGCGAGGTAGGCGACGGTTAGGTTTAAATTAATTGTGCCGCCGACGGGTCGGCCCCGCCACTCCCCGCCTCGCTTTTCGCTGTGTCCGGCGTCCCCGGTGCGTCCCCTGTGGGACGGGGACGGGCTCGGGGCGCCGGACACCGAATGGGGGCGCGCCGGACAAAAAAGGGCTTTGGGGGACGCGGCTGTGGAACGCTTTTTTTGTCCGGCGCGCCCCAAATCCCTTTGGGGGACGGTTTGGGGGACGCGACTGGAGATGCTCTTAGTGTATAAGGATATACGGAGTGAGATCGGCTTTTGTGAACATGGGGGCATGTGAACTCACTTTTTGAAAAGTTCCGTTTGTGATGTCAAAACATGTTTCAAAAATCGAAACACAAAATGATTTCCCAGATGATCTCAAATATGTGCCATGGGCATGAGTTTCGTGATGAAAAAACATTTTATTTTGCCTCGGCAAAAAAGTGAAATTTTGCAGGGCTATATAGCAGTATATATGTGACGTATTTTGTCTTTTTTAGATTCTGAAATAAAAAAGTGGTTTCTCCACGAAAACTTTCTACGCACACATGAAACATGCGTACGTACCCGAATATTTTTATTTCAGATTTTTTTCACATTTCGAAAATGCATTTTCAACTAGGGTTCACGTGCACCCAGGTTCAAACCGGACTTTTCCTATACGGAGTAGCCTACTTTTAGGGAACACGCTTATTTGGTGTTCAAGTTCTTTTTTTTCCTTTTTCGTACGAATACGAGCGTTAGCGTATAAGAACATTTAGTAAAAAAGAGACAAACATTACTTTTCACGTACATTTATATACAATACATATACATGCATTTTTTTATACACACTACCAATTCTTCTAACCAACATGAACAAAAATAGGAAGAAGAATAAAAGAAACGTTATGCTAAAAGAAACGTTATGCTAAAATAATTTACACTTTTTTACTTCAACAAAAAATAAAAAAATCGAGAGTTATATAACGAGTACCTTTTTCTTTTCTTTTTTGAGAACACATATAATATAACGAGTTCCTATGCTAATGGGCCGGACCAAACGTCGGCCATGTCAAAATCCCTTTAGGCGTTGTGGCCCTATTTGAATGTTTGGCCCTGACCTTAAGACTCACGTAAGCCCACAATCTCGGTGGACTTCCAAGTGACCAAGTCCACCTCATGTACTAGCTAGCTGATCAGCTCAAAAAAAAAAAAAAAAAAAACTAGCTGCTGATTTCCGGCATTCGACTCGATGACATGAAATCAAATGCTAACATGTGCTCCCTTAAAAATGGTAACACGCGTCCTTTTGGAAGTGCTTAGACATGTGAATAAAAAGAGCACACACTCACGGCAAAGACAATCTCACTTTTGCTTATGTTCCTATTGGATTATAAATTGGGAATACCAATTAAGGGTTCCTCCTATTTTCCTACACAAGTTGTTTGATTCATAGGAACATATTCTATAAGAGTGTATCATCTTATAGAAATATTGTATTGTAAATCCAATATAAAAAAAGCATTAGATCATACCTCATGCAAAAAAAAACTTTTTGCTACAACCAAAGACACTTCATCTTTTCATAGAATTCAAGTAGACATATAAAGTTCATATTTCTTCTATATTCCTATGTTTTTCTTATCCTATAAATTAAAGGAGCCCTAAGTGTTCATTCATTTTCTCTTGATATGTCTTTCCTTTGGACCACCTTTTCAGATCCACTTATGGATAGCCTTGCTTTCTTCTAATCGATTTTTGGCCAGACCCTAGCGACTTATGCGATGTGATGTCGATGGTTGGGCTGAAAGTTCCCTTCCGCCAACCACTCTTCTGCTACCCTGGACACTGGGAACTAGCCAAAATTCTTGGGTATATCAGGTTCTCTAGGGTGAGTACTGGGTGTGCTGGATAAAATATCTAGTTTTACGAGATTTGTTCTGGATGTTTTTGTCACCAAAAATTGAAAAAACTATTATTATCTAGTTTTGGGCCTTTTCCGGTATGTGCTAGAGTTGCTATGAGACCCTCCACTGCTAAGCATGTATAAAAGTAAACTCCAGTCCAGAAAAGAAATGGTACTGCATGCATATAATTATCAGATTTGATGTTTTTAAGGTGACTGAGAATTTCTTAAGTCTTAGTCACCCAAAAAAATGCAATCAAAGTTTAAAAATTGTACCCGGTTGACAAGGTATTAACTTGTCAATGCCTATGGATTGTAGGCTAGGGTTTAGTTAGAAGTAGAGGGCAAGTAGATCTCGAAGGTTTCAGCCGAAAAGTACTCGACGACTATGAAAACTAGGGTTTGCAGACAATGATTCGATGATCTCTTCGTCCCTCGACTCCCCCTTTATATAGGAGGTGGAGCCGAGGGT